>NC_133352.1:36088893-36388893 GCF_030506205.2 Paramisgurnus dabryanus | reverse complement strand
TTTCAAAATGACTAATCTACAGTAATGCACAATTGCCACAAGTCTTAAACTAGCTTTTCCCTAAACTGTTTATTTACTTGTTTGTTATTATGCGTATATGTGATCATTCAAGATCAAATCATGAAAGGAGAACAGTTCAGTCCTCGCACGCTGACCGGCAGCATGCGCACGTTTGCTAACGCTGAAATGAGGTGCCGTATGAGAAAACCGTAAATTGAAATTCTTCAAATTGTTTCAGGTATTTTCATGATAATAAAGAATATTTTGAATGATTTTGTTTTGTTTTAAATGCATGTTGTTAACGATTCCTCAATCTAAATCATAACGAGTCTAAGGACTTCCTACTGATTAAAGACCTGTAGTACACACACAAGCTACTACACACACATTCTAGATTACAATTAATAACTTTCTAATAAAAGACGAGATAATGTAGTGATAAGTGCTCAGGAGATTGTGATTGGCTGTTAATTGTGGGGTGCAGCGTGCTGGAGAGAGATTGTTTATGTGCGTTAGTAAAATAAAGTCAGAAATTTTCACCTTGTTGTCAAGTTTGTGTCATGACAGAATATTAGATCTTTGAGACCTTTTTAGTTTTTGTGATGAAATAAATATTTAGCAGGATCACAAAATAACGTTGTGTTTGATTTTGCGCGATGGGGGGCAGGTGACAGTGTTGCCCTGGGAGTAAATCGGTTTCTCTTTTGTGTACCTATCAAGTGTTTTGTCATAAATGAGTAAAAATGAACAAAAAATAACTATTTCCCCACCCTCTGATACTTTTGTGTATCGACGATCTCACAGGCTGACGATTGGACGATCTCACAATGGGGCATATCGCCCAACACTAGTAACTGGCACCGCTTATTTATTAAACGCCAATTGCTGATGGCTTTAATTTGGATGAAAGCATTGTCTTTCTTACCCTGTTGTTTTGTCTACTGTTACTGTGTGTGGTATCGTGAAGGTCACCTCTGTGTTTAGATGTGAGAAGTTATTTTTGGAGCGCTTTTCTTCTGTAATGAATTCTCTTTTTATAAATTAGTTCTGCATTCTCTCTCATTGACTTCATCTGTATCATAGTTTCTCATGAATGAGGCTACATAAAGTAACTTGTGGTCAGAACAAGGATAATGAATCTCTTTGTTCGTCACACCCTAGATGGTAATGAACACGGATTCGGTTTGGCTGAACACTGTTTCCCTGGCAACCATGCCAGAGATAAATGGAGCGTTTTGTCATTTAAATCCTGTGTGTCCACGTCTAGCAATGGTCATCATTAACAATATAAAATCAGAACTGATGCCCGTTTCTACTTCTGCAATGAGGTGCTTTTACAACAGGTTGTTTAAAAGCTGCTTAAGCTTGTACATCTCGTTTGTGCTAGCTTCCCTTTTTGAATGTTAGTTATTAAAGTTAACAGGACTTTTGTTTTTATCTTTTGGAAACATTCGAGTGTATCTTTTTGAACTAACATGCATTGCTCCTACTACCGCTGCTCTCTTTATTTAACCAGGTAGGAAACTAATGTACCACAACACAACATGGATACACCGAACGGTTACATTTATGCTTTGATGTGCACTGAGAAAACAATTACCATCAGCTGAAAAAACTCTGCGTGTGACTGCTTCCTTATTTATCTTTTTGCTTTTGCACGATGGGGTTCGTGTGCTTGACTTCATGCACAGCTAGTAATTAGCAAAAGAACATTTGGAGTCGTCCAAAGGGTATAAGTGCTTCAGCTGAATCCAACAAAAAAAATAATGCTTCTATACTTGGTGCAAGCTCACATTGCACCCTGTGCTATTGCTTGCTTTCTTTTTTTGTTGAATGCTTTGATCAGGGACTGGATGAGGGATGACTACCCCTGGTGCCTAATGGAGCTTCGGCTCTTTGCTTTAATATAGTTCATTTCGAGAGAGTTGTTTTGAAAAGAGGTGTCCATTTATCCTCTGCGTCCCTGAAGGCCTGAGCTTTGAGCTCCTCAGCAGAAATAATACCCAAGAATTCTTAGTCCACTAGAAACGGCAAGCAAATTAAAGTTTACGACCAGAACTGTGGTCTACAATAAAAAATTAGCCTCTTTCTGTCTAGTCTCATATTTGTCTTTCTTTTGTATGCATTCAGTGACTTCTCGCATGGTTTAAATGAACCGTCATAATTGGGTACATGCCGTGCGTTTTGAACAAAATGTATAATCTGAAAATATCTTCTCGCTCGCTTATGCTCATCTAACCGCGCTTAAACTCTGAGTTAAATCACTTCTGTTTTCATTTCTTCAGAAAAGGAAAGACCCCTGCCACGGAGGGCTGCAACCAAATTAAAAAGTGACCTTTGGAGTTAATAGCTTTCTCTTAGCAGTGAGTGAAAGCTACTGCATCTAAAAGCCTCTGTAGTCACAAAGCCCCCTTTTCTTACAGACTAGGTCTGGACAAGAAATGGCTGCCCTCTATAAATCATGTTCAGTTTCAGTCATTCTGCCGTTTCTTCCAAGCAATCCTCCTTTTTCCCTGGAGGAAATCTCTATAGGCGGAGGATCTTTGAACCAGCGGTCAACAGCTACCCGGAGAGAGCGATGTGCTGTGGGAATCGACCGATCAGCGCTCCTCTTTACCTTTTATTCCTACAATTATTATTCACTACACCATCTGGTGACTACAACATGCTTACAATAGCAGATTTAAGTCTTTTTGCAATAGTGATGACACCGTATCAGTGTTGGGGAAAAGCCAGTTTAAATCGCTACATACAATCTTAAAAATAAACGTGCTTCAGATGCCATAGATTTTTGTCTAAATGGTTCTTTCAATTCAATTTGATCTTATTTATACAGCGTATATGTAACGTATATGTAACATAGTTCAAAGTTAAGCTAATGTCTGCTGACTCCTGTGGTTGAAAGAAAAATACCCTTAAGCGAGAGACAGACCTATCTGATTCTAGGTCTAGAGGATATACTTATATTGAATACTATATTATAAAAATGTAAGTGTTAATCATTAAAATTAAAATTAAAGGAAGCATTTGGTTGTTGCTGGGCAGACTTGGACAATCCAGTATAGGGAAAAAAACTACAATATTTTAATAAAGATTTATTGAGATTTAAAAAACAAAGGGAAGAAAAAAAGGGAAGCAATCGGTGTTCATTGGTCAGAGACATCGGCTGGGCATCACAATGATGGGAGGCCGGTAGATCAGTGCACCTTTAACATCTGAAGAACCTTTCTGCTTCAAAAAAGTTTCTTTTAGGTGTTAAAATATTCTTTAAAGAATCATTTCTTTTATACATTTTTATAATCTAAAGAACCCAAAAAGGGTTTTCTATGGCATTGCTGTGAAGAACCTTTATTTTAAAGTATAAAAGCAGCCGTTCACGCTTCATGAAATATTAGACTTCCAAGGTTAGGCGTATAATAGTAGTCTGGTGTATAATAGTAGTCTGGGTCTTATTTATGTTTTCGGTGGTTTATGTTCCTCACTAGAGATTGGTTTTCCTTCAGCTTGCCCTCCAGTATATAACACGAGCACATAGATGTTTGCTGCCACCCTTACAGTTTTGTAGCTGTTGGAGGGACTGCAGCTAAAGTCTTAGTAGAGAAGTCGCTGGATTCTGTTCATCTGTAAATCCATTCCTTTTGTTAAAACAGTAGCTCATTTTAATGTAAACCAACAAAAATGTTGGCATCTGAAAGCTCCAAATGTTGTTTTGCAACAAAGGCCTGAATGTTTCTGTATCAGCACAAATCTGGTTATTTTTAGACAATGCACAGACAGAGTTATTCTCTCAAAACAATGCTGTTTGGATGGAAATCCGTGATGTGGATTTTGAGCGACAAACTTGCCTCTTATTTTTGGAAAGTATTTTGAGAGCGTCTGGGACCTCCCTAATTTCCCACTGGTGCTGTCATGCATCGGCACCACTTTGTGTTATCTGCTCACTAAAAAACAGAGACCTCGGAGGAATGGAGATGGAAAAAAACCTCATCCAGACAGAACCACAGATGAGACAAGTCATGTAATTCTCTAGCAAAAGATTTTTGTCCCACCCTCAACCATCTATATTATTTAAATCCAGAGCCAGTGGGTTAGATAATCATTTTCAACAAGTGTCAATCATTTAGTGTTCATAAAAGCGGATTTGAATGCCTTTTTGCCCGGGGCTAAAGTGAATTCTCGGCTGTGTTGTTGCATTTGATGCCAGTCATTCAGGCGGGTTGTTATCTTGGTTTTTGAAGGGCAGGTGAGTGCCAGGTTATGATAATGTTAATGATATCAGAAGGCATTTACTTCAGAAGGGCACCTTCCCTAAAGCCCAAATACCTTGAGTGCATAATCCTTAAAAGCCTTTCAGCCATCTCATGTATTCAGTACACTTGATACACGATAACCTTTTACAAGTGTGCGTTTGGGGAAATAATTGTACTGTCAATAAATACTCTACCCTTTAAAAACATTGCTTGCTAAAGATCATATTAGACCAAAACATTTATAAATTGTAACATTTTATTTAAAAATATACGTCTTGAGGAAAAGTTCTGTTCAGTTGGCCACATCTTTATCCACTATACAGATATGAAATAGTACATTTTACAATACAAAAGGAAAAGCAGGGTTTGGAGAGAGGTGGGTGACAAGCATTCATTTCTGCACAAAGAAGTTGTAGGTGGTGATTTTAAAAGGGCTGTTTTGGCCAGAGCGAGCAGCAGGACTTTAGCAATTAATAAAATGCAGTTTACAGGAGTGCACATGGATCTCTACAATGTGGTGGTTTTGTGATCACTTTATATGCTATTAGTTTAAATTCCCCATCACATACACTACTGTGCAAAAGTCTTAGACTACGTTCAGACTGCAAGCCTTCAGATCCTATGTTTTTTTTTGACACTTCACATTTCCTGGCTTAAATCAGACACCTGTGTGAACTGGTCATTGTCCTGGACTGCATTTGCACTGTGCAAAATAACAATAATACATCATGCAGCACGCTGTAATATGGAAATGAACGTGCAGCCTACTGAGCAGGCTTGGTGGACTACATGCAGAGCTGCAGACCGGCCAGTCGACGTGTTTTATCTTTCTTCCGTGGGAGCTAGCGATACGAGAGCATACGAGCGGAGACGGTCTGCTCGCGGGTTGGTCATCTGGGCAGTGCTGCAGGACAGTTAAACACTTATTTGCGTGTTATGGGCTTTCGTTTATCTTTAATGTCTTTTAATGTGGTTTTGCAAACATGTTGCATATTTCTGCAGATGGGACGTGCATATCAGTCTAGAATTCTGTAAAATTCAGATTTGACTGTTCAGACTGATGTCACATTGCAAAACATCTGACATGTATCTGATTTAGTAACACATTTGGATATGGCTCAAATAAGAATTGAAAAGATCAGATTCCATGTGGTTTGGGCTGTTCAAAAAGACAGACGTGAGTCACCATATGAGCAAAAAAACGATTCTGACTGCAGTCTGGATGTAGTCTTAGACGTGTTGGTATTTTTTTCCCCAAATCTTTTGCTGTAGTATGTTAGTAGGAAATATCAGTTTACATTTCCAAATGTTCCTTTTTTCATTGTTTAAGACCGTGTTCTTCAACCCTGTTCCTGGAGGACCCCCTTCCAGAAAGTTTTAGATGTCTTCTTTAAAACGCCTGAACCAACTCATCAGCCTCCTTCCAGAATAACTCCCTAACAAGCTGATGAGTTAAATCAGGTGTGTTAATTAAGAGACCTCTAAAACATTCTGGAAGGGGGTCCTTGAGGACCCGGGTTGAAGAACATTGGTTTAAGGGATTGAACTGAAATGGACCAAGTCCAATCCAGATGTACTGTGGCAATGTCAACAAGAGGTTTGAAGAAATCTATGTGTGAAACTACCTAAAAACTATGTGCAAGTTAGGACAAAAGATGCTTAAACACAAAGGGTAATCGAACCAAAATTGATTTGATTTAATCGATAGAAATAAATTTGACAATAAAAAGCATCCCCAACTTTTTCATAAGTACCTAAAGTTCAAACAACTTCACAGTAATGTAGTTTTGCAAGTAGTTTTTTTCAGACCTCTTCTGGATTTGGTCTGTCTGCCAATTTTTTTTCTTCATGTAATAATAGACAGACTATGATAATGATGGTGAGATCCCATCTCTGTCTGGACCTCTAGCTGTTGTCAGACTGCTTTTGCATACAAAAATCTTACTGGATTATTACAATAATAAATTAAAGTACAAAATAAATGTTTGAAAATGTAAAGTAATCATTTCTACTGATGCACTACAGCAAAAGATATAAATAACTGGCTTAAAAACTTGAGGAGCTCAGATGCAAAAACTGCTAAATCCCAAAATGATATTAACCAAACACTCTTGGCACATATTATGTTCAATCAAGTGTTAGCTCAAAATATCCCACAGATAATTTATAGCATGTTAAAATGGTGAGCAAAAATTGTGTAATTTTGGGTGTGTTCTTTTAAATGCAAATGAAGAGATCTCTGCAATAAATGGCAGTGCTGTGGTTGGATAGTGCAGATTAAGGGGCGGTATTATCCCCTTGTATATATTCTAGGTTGATAGAAGCACTCAAAGTCAGATTTTTGAGGTATGTTCCCTTTAAATCTGCTTAATCGTAGCCTCAGGTCATTCAGAAACACCACTTTGTTGGCAGAATCCATTAAGAGTCTAATAAAAAGGCTCATTTACAAGAAAACATGTCAGACGCACTTATAAGGGTTTGCATCTGAACTCTTATTTATTGGGTTAATGTGCGTAAAACTTTTGCACCGGATTGTACGTCTAAACTATCAGGTTAGAATGTAAGGCTTGATTTTTTTTCTCTCTCTTTTTTTGGGATGTTGAAGGTGGTTTTTTTTAAGCAAGGTGAATTAAAGGAATACAGAAAGTAAATGATGATTTCACTAAATGCAAATCAAAGGATTTAGTAAATGTTGAATGTTCTTTGCTCAGCATACGTTTACTCTAAATTCACCAAGTACTGTTTGGTTTGTTAATATCCAGCTATACCAGCTTATGCACAGACATGGTTAGCTACATTTCTCTTGACCAACAGCACTTAACTGCTGTCATTTGTTCTGTGGGTTTTTCAAGTCAATAGTGTCTTCAGACATGCCTAATTAATATTGGACAGTTACTCATGTCCTGTGCCATATTTGTCAAACACACTATCATGAGGTGTGCTTTATTTATGCCGGTCTCTACTGAATTTGTGTAGAGAACCCCCTATGCCATGATATGACTTGATGATGTGTTTATAGCTTATTTTTAGCTGCTTTCCCTTAAGCTACAAGTTGATGAATAATTATTTTAGGAATGAGGCAATATGAGGGCAGCAGTGGGGTTTGAATTCTTCCCCACGGTGTTATCATGCAGTTCCCTTTTCCTCTAATGGATTTGATTGAGCTACACTACAGGACATAAGGTGCTCGTTCACTTGGATTAGATGTTATCTGGTGTTTGCATGCCCCACTCGCGCATCACTGCCCTCCAACACCAGAATGCGACAGAGAAACCCGCTGCAGTCGTCGCGGCTACTTTAGTTTGATACTAATGTCTGTCTTCTCTGTGCTGCATACAAATGTCTTCTGACCCAGCCGTCTTCCGCATGCTCTTATGAGAGATGCGCTACGCTTCAGCCTCTCTCCGCTTTGACGTCCCTTTCTTGTCCTCGCTCTTATTCTCACCCTAGCCATATCACGCTCGGACAAAAAGGCTTTTTGATGTCGTGGACCAGCGGGACTGTGGCTATAAAGAAACAGAACTGTCTTGTTTCCATGAAAGAGACCGACAGTGCGTTTTACATCTGTACCGGCTGAGTCTTGCTGGGGCAGAGGTTTGGGTGACAGAATATTAGATTAGTTTTCCCCAGGCTTAATTGACTCAATGTTGAGGCTGTCAGGTGCGATTATGCTCTTTGCTGCATTCGAGCAGTGCGATGCAGAGCGTATGCATTTATTTTTAGGAGACAATAGCCTGTGTCTTTCGTTTACCTGTTACGTTTTGCCGTCTATTTCGCTTCCCTGTTCGTGCTGGTGTTTTGGTAAAGTAGCATACCTCGGTGGTCATTTCATTAACGTTGCGGTGGTCTAAGCAGCATTGTACTATCACAGTGAGGATGTCAGCATTTGAAGCCATCTTATGTAAATGTGCAATGACAAATGAACTGTCTCTTTAATAGCAGAGCGAGCGTTTTGTCAGAATCAGTGCAGAGCCATATTGGACATTAACCTTTTTACACAAAGTGCCAGGCTTTTGAGATTTCAAGGAAGAGGACAGAGTTTATTGAATTTATCCAAATGCAGAAACGGGAAGGCTGTTAAGTGTTCTCATTAGTTCAAATTTAAGTCTCTATCAAAGTGAGACTATCGTTTCTGCCCCATGAGGAAGAGCAAAGTAACGTGAGCGATCTGATTTCCCTGTTCAAACCTAGATATAATCATGTGGCATAATTTGTAGCAGTACTTAGAAAAGGTAAAAAATATGTTTTGTATGTCTCTTAATCATTTATTTCCTCTCCCCAAATGTTAATTCAAGATCTATAGTGTTGGCTAACAGATGCCATAAAAATCTTTTTTATTAATCTTTTTAAATTTGCACTGCTCTGCATATGCAACACTATTTTTCACGGAACAGAATTTCATCATTTATCAGAAGATATGTCTTTTTTATGAACTGTTGTCTGGAGCACAAGGTTCCAGGCGGTTTGGCTATAGATTTTCTCATCTCCTCTGTGCTGCAGAATACATAGAATACACAAACCCCAGTGAAGCTATGACACATCCCACATCCAGCTTCCTTCTGCTGAGATTGATTGCCCCAGCTAGATATGAACCTTGCATTTGTAATACAAAAATAAACTTGTGAATTTCTCTATTTCCTCTTTATCAGGTTCAACCCAGTCATGTCAAGCTTTCATGGATTTCAAAGCTAACAATTCCAAAGAAATAGGCTTTCAAACTGAAAGGAAAAAAAGTCCAGAAGCAAACCCTGTTTCTTTTCAAAATGGACAAATGCTAAACCCATCAACTGCAGGAATAAATAAAGTTTTTATACTTCACACTCTTTGTAAGGCAGTTGCTGACATTTGCACTGCCCGTAGCCATTGATGATCACAAGAGCACCCTCTTCATGAGTAGGCTCATACTCATTATAGGGCACCTGTGTAGCCAGGTCCGCCATTGGCTGTCTCTGTTGGGTCCTCATCTGACGCCGGTTCTGAATGGCCGAGCAATGGCGGATCCGCCTCAGAGTGGGAGGGCAGCATTTTCGTGATATATACACTACAAAAATTATGAGAAAGAATGAAAACAACAGAGCCATAGTGCCAATAATGACCCTCTGGGTCAGCAATGTGTTGTCCATGGCAGAGTAGTCCTCTGTAACGGTATCTGCCTCCTCCACCGTCAGGGTGGTAGTCAGGGCAGTGCTTGGTGCTTGGGTGGTTTTAGTAGTAGTAGTAGTAGTAGTAGTAGTGGTGGTGGTAGTAGTAGTAACAATCGTAAAGCTCCCAAAATCCTCTGCATAGAAGTCTTGCGTAGGGGTCTGCGCATTTCCAAACAGGGAGCTTGTGATCTCGGGGAGCATGGCCTCCGTGGTAGTACTGGTCAGTAGAACAGGTGCTGAGAAATTTTGGCAAAGTTGAAATCCGTAAACGGCGTCCAGTATTTCCTCGCCCTGTGCGTAGTCAGGAGTGTAACAGAGGATGGAATGCTCCCATCGACCCCTAAACGTGCTTAGCCAAGTGGCCAAATTGCAGATCCGTTTGGTACATTCCCACATGTTGCTAGAAAGCCCGATAAAGTTTAGGGACTTCCACATATCCATGGTTTGGGTATCGAGGCTGGTCAGTTTGTTGTTATCCAGCAGCAGGATCTTTAGGTTGGGCAAAGTTTCAAACACATCGGACGTAAGCACTCGTATTTCATTCCCAGTTAGATCCAGTTTCTCCAGAGTTGTCCATTTCCATTCCATGGTACACGTTAAATTGTTTATCTTGTTCCACTGTAGATAAAGGAACTGGAGGGCGACCAGGCGAGGAAAGTGTGCCAAGTTAATCTTGGTCAAGTGATTGTGTTCCAAATGGAGCTCCCGGAGTTTAATTAACCCGGCAAAGCCGTTCCGGGCCAGGCTACGGAGCCGGTTGTTGCTCAGGCCGAGGTATTCCAGGCTCCGGCAATCCCAGAACGCCCGGACGGGTGTGGTGCGCAGGGAGTTCGACCGTAGATGAAGAATCTGGAGCTTCCGGAGCCCGTGAAAGAGCTCGGGCTCCAAAGCCGTCATCTGGTTAAAAGAGAGATCCAAAATCTGCAGGTTGATGAGGTGGATGAAGGTTGTGTTTGGCAGCTTGGTGATGCGGTTGGAGCTCAGGTTAAGGTCCTTGAGCTTGTACAGCCCCTGGAAGGCATCTTCATGCACGTTGGTTATTTGGTTGTGATCCAAGTGGAGCCAGGTAAGCTGGGTGAAACCGAAGAACTGGTCTGGACTAAGGTCGCTGATACCGTTGTGTCTAAGGGACAGTCCGAGGGCCCCTTTATCCACGCCGTCTGGGGGCGCCAGGAGGCCCTGTGTGTCGCAGTAAAACTGCAGGTCTTCACATCGGCATTTCTGAGGGCAGGTTGTGCATGACACGGGAGGGAGGCACAGTAGCATGCTGATCACACAAAGTGCCGCTGGTGCTCTTCCCACCAATGGCCACCTTGAATGGAAACCTGGGTGGGTTTAAAGATAAGAAAATAAACCGGGGGGAGGGAAATCTAATCTCTGCAGTACACAAAATGTTTTTTTTTCCACCATGATGCGCTCTTTCTATTTGTCAACACAAGTCAAAGCGATCTGCTTGTTGAACTGAGCATTTAAGTTTACAGTCTTGCATTCCTAAGGAATTTTTAGTATTAAATAAAAATACCTTTTTATAGTAATTCCAATGCATAAATGATTCATTTATATGCTTTAGCTGCAAGCTTGGACCATTGCTATTCATTTCCAGTTTCCTGGATTCTTTTTATCCATTCTTTTTATTTTCCCAATCAATTTTTTATTTCAGCGGTCATATTAAATTCGACTCTTAAGTCACCTTTTCCAGGCAAAAACCTACTCTTTCTTGCTACAAACCCTACGAGCAGTGCAGTATTTTAAGTATATAGATGTTTCTAGAGACACCCTGCCCCAGCTACTGTCCCCCTCCTATTCACTTCATTTGCTATTCACTACATTGCCTATTCAGGTCCAGACTCTGTGAATAAAAGGGCTAACTTACCCATTCTTTTGTGTACATCGGAGGCTGCATTCAACTGTCTTTTTCCGCAGACTTTTGGAGCAGCCAGATGGAAGAGAAATCCAAGGGAGAAAAAACCTTTTGAGTAAATACAAAAGGAATCAGGCTCTTCAAAAATAAAGCAGTGCCGAGCAGCCCCCCCACTTGAACCAAATTCAGGAATTCCATGTCCTGGGATGCAGTTATTTGCTCAGTCCTTGTTTTCCTATTCAAATGCTATTCAATTCCCAGATTAAGAAAAGACGAGCATTATTTGCCTTCCAAGAATCCTTAATATTGAAGTTAGCATCCAAAGCGACACTGCTGAGCAGATCCTTCGTCCCTCAGCTGCCTCTTTGCATTTCCACTGCAATGATGTCAGCTCAATTGGTTAATTGAAGATCACGCATTCCTCTTTCACTGTTTAACGTCCTTCATCCCTAACTTGTTGATGGCAGGCAGGGGCTGCGCTAGCAATGTCAATTCTCTGCAGTTCTGTCTGGAGTTTTCGGCACAGAAGAGGAGAGAGATGCGGTGAGGGAGAAAGAGCGGAGGAGAGGAGCTGGGATGCTATTCTGTGCTTTTGTTGCAGCCACTCGCTGCTACAGAGTGGTGGCAGGCTGGCGTCGATCATCATTGCAGTCGCTCGCTTCTCTCTCTCTCTCTCTCTCTCTCTCTCTCTCTCTCTCTCTCTCTCTCTCTCTCTCTCTCTCTCTCTCTCTCTCTCTCTCTCTCTCCGACTCGCTCGCTCTCTTGCGCTCTCCCTCTCCCGCTCTCTCTCTCCGACTCTCTCTTTCTCTCTCTCTCTCTCTCTCTCTCTCTCTCTCTCTCTCTCTCTCTCTCTCTCTCTCTCTCTCTCTCTCTCTCTTATGCGCGCTTTGGTTTGTTCCCTGGCTCGCTCGCTTTCCGCCTTGCACGTTTGCACGGTGCTTTTGCGTTTGATTCAACATACCCTCCCCCTCCTTTAATTTCTCCTTCTGATTCGTCACAGTCTGAATATTGATAACTGCAACGTGTTGCGGCAGTGCAGACACAAAATCAAAAATACCAATCTTTGTAAATCTCCTCATCCGTCTTCTGCTCAAATCCTGTGTCTTGTGTATATGTGTGTGTGTGTGTATATATCATTGTGTATATATTGAGTGTCACATTTGTTCTCAGCTTTATAGCAGTAGTTTTAAAAGCATTTTATTACTGATTAAAAAAAATAAAGTGTTTATCTGAATAAGGCACAAAGAGCAGATATTCAATCTAAATTATGAATTAAATGGCATCTTCCCTTCTCTCGCACCCATTCTGAAACGCGTCACAAGCAAACCGACGTCATAGAGACCTTTTATACTCCTGTGGATCTGTGGTAGTGAGGAACGAATGCTGGACCTAATAGAGCATTCACACTACATAACACCACAGGAGATTTTACTAAACACAAACATGCTCCGTCTGCATTTTTAGATGCTTGTCTGACTTACGACTGATTTTGTTGATGTAGGTTTTCTGAACTATATCTCTGGGGTCAAAACAAAACGCGTGCTTTTAAATAAAACTGAGGGGGAAGTTTCAAGTTAAAATCTCCTTGATCCTTTTTAGGGACCATTTAAAGTGATAAACATGTCGTCTGACTGACTCATTACTGTATTTTTTTTTAATTTTGCGATGAATTAGAGACCACATTTCTCGAGCGTTTTAGCTTACAGACAGCCCAACTGTTGTAACTCTTTGAATGCTTGAATTTTAAAAGCAATGCCACACCAGTCATCAAAGCACAGCTTTTGAAACACATTATGCGCCTTCAGCAAATACATTTCAAAACAATCACTCTCTGACATCCAAATGCCGGCTTTGAACAAGTTTCTAATTTGGCATAATATGTTATGTTCTTTTGTGCAGTCCTTTTATATACTTCTGCATGTTGTTTATTATTTTGGTACCCTACTGAAGCACTGTATCGTCTTCAACAATTTAAAGTTTCCTGGAAGAAGTTTCGATTAAGTCAGGACTAGGCCTTAGTTAAAGCCTGGACATTTTACATACCTTACAAAAACATAACTGGTGTGCATGTTAAGACAACACAATGGCACTTATGATTTTTAAGACCAATTCACTGATTGTGTTCATTGGGTCAGTATGAAACCCCTGTTGGCAGTTGTTGGATTAAAGTAAATGGGGGTTAGGGTTAGGTTAGGATTATGGTTAGGTTATCAGTGTATGCTTTTTTTAGTTACGACAGCTCGAGCATTAAGTATAGTCTATTTGTACACATATATAGAGAAACACAAACCTGTTTTTTGGCAGCCATTTTAAAAGGGCAATTTAAGATTACTGCATTTTATTTCATTTAGATGCACTCAGTCTACAGCATATTTTTCTGAACATGAGTGTACTGCCTGTGTTTATCTCCTTAAAGCAGTGTTCTTCAACCCTGGTCCTGGAGGACCCCCTTCCAGAAAGTTTTGGATGTTTCCTTATTTAAAACACCTGAACCAACTCATCAGCCTCCTTACAGAATGACTCCCTAACAAGCTGATAAGTTAAAACAGGTGTGTTGATTAAGGAGACATCTAAAACATTCTGGAAGGGGGTCCTCCAGGACCAGGGTTGAAGAACACTGCCTTAAAGGATTAATCCACTTTCATAAGAATCCTGATCAGATGACTTGATCAGAATTTGTTTTATGAAAGTGCATTAATCCTTTAATAATTTACTCACCCCCATGTCATCCAAGATGTTTGTCTTTCTTTGTTCTGTCAAGAAATATTTTTTTCTTTTTTTAGGAAAACGTTCCAGGGTTTTTCTCCATATGGTGGACTTTAGTGGACATAGCACATTACAGGTTCAATGTGGCTTCAAAGGACTCTGAATTATTAATTCTACAGAGCTTCTTTGGAACTGTCAAACAGACAACCTTACTACTAACTTACCAAATGGTTTAAAGAATTTGTAGTTTTAGACACACACCCAGTTATTTTCCACCTCCATGTGTACATAGAAAGTGTATGGAGTGCTAAAATTACTTGTGCCATTGTACTTACTGTGCTTTATTCGAACATCTGTGTTTCTTTTTTTGCCGATGGTCACTTTCTAGAATGACCTGGGCCATTTTGTGCGCGTGTGATTTATTTGTTTGTCATTTTCTATCTGTAGGTCATATTATTATAAAACAATTGTAGGCATCTCAGTGGTGTGTTATATCTGAGGATGGCTTTTTCCCCTCCACCAATCCATGGGGAGGTTTTTAAAGTCTGTACCTGACATTATTAACCGTGTGTGTGAAAACACCATGTAGACCTGTATGACTTCTTGGATCGCTCCGTATTGATTTTACTCCATTTTGCCTTCAGGGGAACGTGATCTAGTTTAAATCCGTCACGGTTTTAGTTATGGTATTGGTTAATTTACCATTCAAGTTTCTCCAGGATATTATCGTTGCTTAATCTCAATGAACAACCCGCCTAAAGGTAAATGATGTAAAATCGACAGCCTTTACACTTGAAAGTCTGGAGCGTTGTGAAGTGCTTTCATCCGACTGGCAGAAAATCAGGATAAGATTATAGCCGATGGCGTTTACTCGCCTCTTACAGTGTTACCACCCAACGGGTTGAGGTTGGAGGGGTGTCCACTAACCCATGCCATTGCCATATTTCATTGGCTGTCACGCTTTCACTGCTCGTGCCCCTGTGACGGCCTTCCCTCTGGCTTCTCCCCGTGCTGAGATTTACCCAACCCACTGCACATGAGCAATTTGTCAGGGCCATGTGAATGAGATCCATTCTTCTAACGCTAACTTGAAGCGCTGGTGAGGAGAGTCTCTGGTTGTTGGCCATTGGCCTTCAAAGCTGGATATTGCTTGTATTTATCATTGACATTGTCGTGCCCGTTGTCACGTTGATCATGTTGAACTCTGTTTGACCAGACTCAACTCGTCCTTTTGAACCTTGGCCATTGTTAAAGCTGTCTGATGGCTTCATTTAACATGAGCTCTTTGCTTGTATTTTAATCTGCTATGGTTGGGGCTGGGATGCCTGGAGCCAGTTAAAGTGTCTGTTGCGTTGAAACTAATCGGAGCATGATTGTCCCCCTTTCTTTTTTATTTTGTACTTCTTCTGCGGGAGAGTTATTTGTGTCATGATTTATTTTCGTGACTACGTAGGCCCAGCTCAAAAACTGACAGAGGAAAACTCGCGATTGTTTTGAGATGAAAAATGTGTCGTGAAGGAACGTGGGTGGATGCCTCACGACTGTACCGCAAGTAACGGTAGTCAGACAAAACAATAATCGCAAAAGGGGGAAAGAAGCAAAAACCCCAACAAAGCGAAGTTAGAGATTGAAATGAAACTATTATAACGTCCAATGACTCATGCTGTGAAACTTTTTCCTCCCTCTGTGCAAAAAGTAACTAATCATATCTTAACAAGTTTTTGTCCTTTCAGTCTTCAGATAACTCCCAGATATTGTGTTTTTATTCCTGTAAAGTTGAGGCTCTAACGTTTATTTTTCCATCTTTGTTTTCTCACAGGCTGGACGTAAGGAGAGGAGCGACGCCCTCAACACGGCCATTGACAGGATGACTAAGAAGACCCGTGACCTGCGCAGACAGGTTTATACTGTCCTCATCTCTCTTACTTAAATCTGTCTTCTGATATTTGTCAACATACTACGTTTCTGTGTCTGACTGCATAATTTATGTGAGACCCAGTCTTTAAAAAATCATCCAACATTATGTGAAAATATTATCTTGATATCTTTAATATTGAGTAAGATCATGTCAAAGTTTAAAATTAATGCTACACATCGACTATGAGACTTTAACCTGGATTACACAGAAAGGATCACGTGCTCAAATGCTTCATAGAAAACTTCCCAAATTTTATGTAACGATCATTTCATAAAACAAATGTAAGCATAGAAAGCACACGTACACCTCACTACAGACGTGAGATCTATAAAGGGTTGTGCACACCAAAACTTTTAAACGCAGCTGAAAACGCCTGGAGGATGCCGAATGCCAGCTGTTGTTTTTCAGCCAAGCATCTCTGAAGCTGTAATACTTGAGCTGTGAGCTTGTTGGTTCTTGTGATACTTGTCCCGCACCTACTCCACCGTGATTGGACGGCCGTGTGAGAACTGACATTGACAAGCGGAGCTTTTCACCTAAAGTTGAATCTCTTTCAACCCTTGATTCTCAATGGCGAGCACAGAAAAACCGTGAGCGCCGGCTTCTGGCGTAGAAAAACCGCTAGCTGCTGGATTATTTGAAAAATGCAGATCTTCCATTGGAAACAATTGAAAACATGCACTGGCTTGGGCGTAAAAGCTTTGGTGTGCATGCCCCCTAAGTCACAAATGAGTTTGAAATTGTGCACAATTTTTTTATTATGCATTAATGGACATTTACAATAAGGCAAAAATATAATATAAATTCAGCTGAACAGTTGCAGATTTCTGCCTTTATGATGCCTAATTAATGTCATTGACGTCTAAAAGAGTGCCTGCCAATGATTAAATCCATTTTAACAAGCATGATTGGCTTATATTTCCAAAAACCTTCAGCAGTTGTACATCTGCTCAGACCCTGACATGGTGCTAAGCACTTTCCATATCAAAGACAGTTTTTATAAATATGGACTTTGCCGTAGATTTTTGCGCTTTATAATGAGGCCCCTGGACAGTGTTCTTGACATTCACACATAAAGCGTCACATCTGTTGTTGCATTGTTATCATCTGTTGTTGCATGCTTTCTTTTATTACATGTGGTACAAATGAATCCATCAAACCCAGTTGGTTGTACTGATCATATAGTAGTTAAAGATCTGTTTGTATTTCTGCATATTCATATTTTCAGCTTCGTAAGGCTGTGATGGACCATGTGTCAGACTCTTTTCTGGAGACCAATGTTCCTCTGCTGGTGTTGATCGAGGCTGCCAAGAATGGTAATGAAAAGGAGGTGAAGGAATATGCCCAAGTTTTCCGTGAGCACGCCAACAAACTGATTGAGGTAGGCACCTGTTTCTGTAGTGTAAAGTGCCAATTAATGTCCCCCATTTATTCTGGACTTTAAATGCTGGATTTGTTTCAAAACACATGATGGAGCATTATTTGTACTCGTCCAGATTAGCTATTCTTTCCTAAACATTGCATCTCGAGGAGATTAGTGGAGATTGGTGATTGCTGGATGAAGCAGATAACTAAATCTTGTCTTTGTGCCAGACATTTGTGTTTCTTTACGTGTTGAATTGGTGTTTATTAGTTAGATAAGCCTTCATCTGAGCCCTTATTGTGTCCTCATTATTTTGCAATTTGCTATTTTTTGCATAAAATCATCCAACATAATGTAAAGAACAGGGGTGTAACGGTACACAAAATTAAAAGTTTAATGCATACCTCTTGGGGTACTTTTTTTTGGTCACGCTCCAGTTACATGTCATACATAAAATTACATGTCATTTATTTGTAAACATAAATAGTTTACATAGACTGCTTTGGTAGTAACAATATAAACAAACGGCCACATCAAAGTCCTTTTACATTAGTTTATTTCTGAAAACAAGGGAAATAAATGGCCAGTAAATTATCTAGCACGTATCAACTATTAGACTTTGCTAACATTACTCTGTAAAATTAATGTGTACAATGTTAGCTACAGTTCATTTGAATTCTTGCCTGGCTGCCAAACCTCTCCACACAGTTGTTATCCATGTTCGTCAACTCCCCTCGTCGTCAATATTTTATTTTCAACAAGGAATTTGTTTCACAGATCAGTTTAGCCACTAGCCAGACTAGGGCTGGGTATTGTTAGGAATTTCACAATTCGATTCGATTCCGATTCTTGAGGCTTCGATTCGATTCAATTCGATATTGATTTGTTTGCTTCAATATCGATTCAATAATAAGTAGATACACAAGTAATTAAGTACCTGAGTAGCCTATATTTTAATTTTAGCTTTTGGTGCAGACTTGAACGGAGTGCAGCTGCTGTTTGCCATCTTGCTGTTTTGGTAAAGCGTGTTTTGGTAAAGCGTTTCTTGTACAATGTTGAACGCTCTCACTAGAGCAGGGATATTCAGTTAGTTTGTCATGGGGGCCAGTTCATGAAAAGCATCTCATATAAGGGGCCGAAGATATATCAGTGATTATGACTTAATTTTCATATATTTAAACTCCATAACAACAAAATCAGTGCATTGTACAATAGGCTTTTTCTACAAACATGTATTTTCAAACTGCATACAACAAAATTAGTGCATTGTAAGTTAACATGTCCAAGTAGGCTTTTTCTACATCCAGACATGTTCATATGTTGTATTTTAAAACTGCATAACAACAAAAGTGCACTGTAAGATGCTTTAATTTACATTTAAAGGGGTAAATAAGAGCCATATCACACTCATTGAGAATTTAACTTATTTAATCACTTTAGTACACATAACAAAAAAGTTTACAATATGTAACATAACATTGTTTTATGCCGTTTTTGTCAAAGCTAATTATTTCACTACCCCTATTTAAACTACAACAGCCATCTTAATAACTGGCAAACATTAGTCTAGCTTCTAATAAGAGAAATTATACTTTTAGATTTCGCTAGAGCAGTAAAATCAGGTGTATGTTTGTCAATAGATACACGTTCAGTGGTGCAGGTGTTGGGCGCGATGATTGATTAACTGTCACTAATCGTTTTAATGCGTTTCCTTTATTAAGACATCTAATGTCATTGTGGATAAGCAAGTCATCATTGAGCCGACATATCAAACAACAACTGTCGGAAAAGCCGGTTTTGTAGATGGAAATACAAGAGGTTAAAACAGCCATAGAGTCCGTGGTCTCACCACTGTCAGTCATCGCGTCTTGATGTGCGGGCGCGAGCAGCTCGCGTTGGACCAAAGCACGAATATAAACATGTGACAAACCTGCTCGCGCCAGTCACGTGACTCGCGCTCTGCATCTCATGCTGTAACAGATGCACGCTCATCAACTCGTAACTGTAGGGTCCGTTGTCCAACTACATTTATTTTAATTCTAAATGTATTTATTCTAGAGATGTCTTTTTCATACATCAGACTACATAAAGGGCCGGATCAAATTACCTCGGGGAGCGGGCGCTAGAGTGTTGCCCACCCACAGCGCCGCCACTGGCCGGTAGGCTGAATCGATTCATGAATTTGATGAATCGATATTGAATTGAGGAACAAATAATTGCAATGCATTGATGAATCGATATTTTTATCCAGCCCTAAGCCAGACCAATAAATAAATACAGACCTGAAGTTCAATTCCGTTCAGACGCGACAACGCATGTGTGTCTGATGAAATGGTCTATAGTAAAACGTTCAAATATTTTAAACGGCTTTTTAAATAAAACAGCTGCTTGGTTTAAATACTTTTTTTTTTAAACCTGAGGGAATAACCGAATTTAAATGCTAACTTGCTACTGTAAATGAAACATTTATACGCTTGTCCCGCCTCCGGGGTTTCCTGATCGGACACTTTTCTGGTCCACTTTTTTAACTCTTTCCCCGCCATTGACGAGATATCTCGTCAATTAAGAGAAAACGCTTCCCCGCCAATGACGAGATTTTCCGTCTTTCCGCAATACCGCTATTATCCACCAGGTGGCGCCCTTCCGTAACTTTTTAAAACCGGAAGTATTGCCCTATGGCAAGCTGCTGCATGTCCGTGTCTGTTCTAAAGATCGCTCTGAATGGGATCTCTATGAAAAGTCCGTCACAAATATGGAATTATTTTTGCTTTTTGCTCAAAATATGGTGTTTTTGCAAAAACCTACCCATATTCAAAAGCTGATTGCAAAAGAACCACTAAAGGTAGGATGAAACGGTTTTTTTTGTTTGAAAGCAGAGGGTCTGTTCTTTCATTTGGTATATTGTATGTTTATTTATTTAAAGAAGAACATTTTCTGGAAGGCATTAAACTTTGGTGAAAATCATGAAAAACGCTGGCGCTGGCTGGCAACTTTTTTTAAAAACGCTGGCGGTGAAAGAGTTAATCTAGCGCGTTTTTACATTTGAAAAGTAGCGCAATGGAATGAGAGAACGATTTTGCCTTTAGCGGCTTTGCTTAACAAACTTGCTGTCCGCCACTTAATATGTTTGCGTGTTAACTTTTGAAGTCCTTTATTAAGATTTAAAGTCCTGTAATGAAACTGCATGTGTACCGTTACACCCCTATTAAAGAATATTCTGTAAAAATATAATCTTGATATCTTTAATATAGCCTAAGATCATGTCAGATATTGAAATCAAATATTAAAATCAAACTTTGATGCTCCAAATCTTATCATTAAATCATGAGACTTTAGGATTGTATACAATCGCATTTTTGTAGTTGTCATCATTACGGTTCTACCGATTATCTTTTCAATAATGGCAATATTTAAAGAGCAAGATGCCAGATATCACACTGCTATATAATTGGACACTCTTCGTTGTCACTTAAGGAAAATTCATTTGAGATGTTTTGACAAGTTAGTGCTATATATTGTGAAAGGCAGCTTTAAAAGTCTTTTATGATACTCAAACTAAATAGTGAATACTTGAAAATTTGAAAGTGAGCATCACAAGCACACCGATGCAGAAATAAATTTAAAACGCTAGCCAGCACCATCACTATTTATGCAGCGATGGTCTGTCATGACTGCTTGATCTAAGCCAGTTTGCCATAGCCTTTTATCTTTTATGCATCATATTCTTTGAGATGTGTCAGACAGGAGTCAACAAACTTATATTTTATAGTGCGAGACAAATGCAGCAAGGCTGGTGACTTTACAATGGCACGGTCAGGGAGTCATACATTTGTATGGGCAGTCACATCTGTGAATCATATTTCAAACTCCGCCAAGTAGTGAAACTCCCGAGACCAAGGTTAAGTGCTGCCTTGGGGGGAATGCATGAAACACTTGGATATCCTGGGCCTTTCCGATGGACTTTGAGGAATCTGCGTTGTATCCGTATGTGGCAACCACATTCACAACCAACAAATAGGTCGCGTCTCTTGTGGCGTTTTATTTTCGCGATAGATGTTTTCAAGCAGAATCACTGGGGGGTTTATATCTCATGCTTGCATTGGCAGGGTTAGCGACAAGCTGACAGAAATGTTAGCTATCCTCATTAGTTTTTCAAATCTGTTCATCTTAGTCCACCCTGTGGTAACGCGTCATTCATCAACGTTTCAGACTGACCTCTCCCCACAGGGGGCGGCCCTGGACCTTGATGTGACGTGCCGTGTACAGAGGATAAACTGGTGAAGGGAATCAAAGCGAGGGGGTAAATAAGTAAAAGACCCTCAGGTCTCAACGGGGGCTCAAGATAGTCAAATGTTAACACGTCACATCTTTTTCCTCTTTCAGTCTTTCTTGCTAAGACTCTGAGAGTGACAGCAGCTGATGACAGTAACATATGGATTCTAGTCCTAATCCAAACATGGATTACAAGCACAAAACGTGGATTTATTTTGATAATTCCTTTTGACAGAGGCCTTAAACAAATGATTGTTTTGTGTAATTTGCTTGTGGCTTTTCCTTTTATACAGTAAATTAAATGCAAACTTTTAATTCCATTAAATATATCATTCAGTATATTTCAGGGTTGGTTAACCCCTGGCACTGTTTCATGAGCAGGACACCTGAGTTAACTTTAATATTTTGAGAAAATTGTATGATAAACCGAAATGTAGAAATGTGTCATGAGATTTTGGACTCGTTTCTCTTGAGGTTTAGCGCCAGCGTCAGATTGCGGTGTGTGTACACGTATTTAATAACCATACTTATAAATCAAATTATTTTAAGCCTTTGAAACCAAACCAACAGTGCACACGATGTTTCTGTGTGAGGAGCGTGCAAGCCGGGCATCCGCTGCTCATTGAAAAATAGCCGTTCCTGCCCCAAACTCTTGCCACTGCTTGATTCAATGTTGCCATTGTGAATATTATAAAACCAAATGTTCCAATATTATTATAAACTATAAACTTCAATGTTTTTTCGCATTGTTCACAATGACATACACAATTCACATTTTTTTAAATTCAGTTATGTTAACCTATGTCTACAAACAAATAATTGATTTACAGTGCGTTTTTAGTTTTTCTTTTCTTGTTTAGAATTCTTTAATGCAATTACGAGTCTAGTTAGGCAGTTACATTTTTAATAAGTAATAAATGCAACCATAATGTAAACACGAACGGTAAATTAAACTCTTTTAATAAGGCACAATCTCTGTCCCATTTGGGGCATTTACTACATCGCCAAACTACAAAAAAAAAATTAAATAAAGAAAAATAAATAATGAGGGAAATAATGTCAGATAAAATCAAGCTTTAATGGCAACAGTCAAAATCTTTAGTGTTTCAGCTGGTGCTGACAAAGTTTTTCTGCCAATTTGTTTGTCCAGTTTGGAAATACAAAGTATTTCCAAACCCACAATTTGCGTCCGATTGCAGTCACAACAACTTTTGTTGCTTTCACTGTGTTTTTGCTGCTACAGTCACTTGCTGACACTAGCAGATGAAAATAAATGAAAATGTGCGCTTCGACAGAAATGCATAGATGGATGAGGATGCGTCAAATTAACGTACCTCATATTGATATTTTGTGTGTGGCATTGATGCATCATATCATTAGAAATAAAATTGATGCATTAATTCACATGGTTGCATTATTACATCGCTGATAAATATATTTGGTTGTAGGGGCAGTGTTTATGCATCTATAGACCGTTTCAGCAGTAACAACATAAACAAGCGGATTTCGTGGTCAACACGTAACTTCCGGTAACAGGAAAAAAAATTAAAAGTAGTTTTTTATTTATATAACAAGCAAAATAAACAACACATAGATTTCCTAGGAAACCAAAGCATTTGTTATTTTCGAGGAGGTATTTGTTCAAGAGTTCAGTTTTAGCAACTAGTCAGACCATTAAAAAAACTGAAACCGGAATTAAAGTTTGGACCAGATGCTTATCGTGCATGCTTAATAAAATGGAGACATGTCTGCATTTAGTAACGATTGGGTAAGTTATACATTTATTAGCAGTGCAGCTTGTAATTGCCAAACTGAATGCTGTGCACAGGAGGAGGAATGCAGCATTTTTAATGCAGGCACTAACAGCAAGGGAACTGCAATTACGTAAATCAACATCAGCCGGATGATCAGTGACGTGGTTTAATGTTCACTACGTCAGAATTGATCCAACAAATGCGTTTACATTTCCCATATTAGCTTTTTTTGGCATAAGTCAAAAACCACCTCAAGCAAGCGTAAAATCTTTTATTTGAAATGTGGTGATTCCATCACTTGATTCTTATGTGATACTTCAAAATGAGCATAAAAATCAGTGTGCTAGAAACCCAGCTTCACTTACATTTATGCATTTGGCAGAAGCGTTTATCCAAGTGACTTAAAGTGCATTGCAAGGTATATATTTTTTATCAGCATGTATGTTCCCTGGGTTTAAACCTATGACCTTTTGCACTTCTTCTGGAGTCTCTACCACTGAGACATACAGCAGGAGTGAAACACAGTCAACTCATCCTTTACCTCCCCTGCACGGGGCATGAAGTCAATACTCTCCAGGGGCTATTTTAATAGTGCTACTTATCTTCACATCTTTCTTCTGCTTTCTCCATTAGAACCTCAATAACCACTTCATTCATTCAAAGGGTTTTCTTTGTTTAGAGGTCTTTTACATTGCAGTCAGCACCGTTGGTGAAGGGTCTCCTGGTTATCTGCATGCGTCACAGAGGACTTAACTGTTACTTTTATGTTTGTCTTTCATTTTTTGTCTCTGCTTATATTGACTTTGAAATTCAGAGATTTGAGAGAGCAACGACTTTCCTCCGAGTGTCAGCGGTGGATGATATTTTTTGTTCGTGTACGTTGAAACACATCATTCCTGAAACGGTGCTAAAAATAGTACAAGCTTAGTTTTATTGCCTCCAGGCCTTGTTCTCAAAGGTTCTTGGCTGCTCAAGGAAAGCGAGATTGTAGAGGGACTGAACTGAGTGACACGTGCGACACAAAGAGCGAGACTAGGAGACCGAAGACGGGGCGTAGTAGCAAAGTAATGAAGTAGGGACAGGAAGTAGTTGATTTTGCACACTTATTAACGTGTCAGTCTTTTAATGCTACTTTTAATTTTAGTAGCTTTTTAAAAGATGAAAGATAAACTAAACATGTAATGATATATGAGAAGATTTAGAGTGACCAATGTAAGAGGAGTTAGAAGTTACCTGAACGTGTAATAAAAAAGGTTTTGTTCCTCTGCTTGAATATCCTTTTCATTTCCAGCTGCAGATGAGTCCTGCTCTTCAGCGTGTGCAACACAAACCACATCTAATGTGTAATGCATGTTCATAACAACACACTATACTAGAGACAGGAGCACTGCCATAGACAGGTGAAAAACCAGCTGTGTTGTAGGGTTGCAACATTGAATAGATAAAAATCGATAATGAAATATGTGATCTGTGAAGTCACATGCTCCAGCACCACAATCAGAAACGCGGACATTCATCTGCATGTTTATCAGGCCCTGCTGCTTCTCATCGTGCAACTAGCTTGTTTAAAAGCAAGGCAGCGTTGCCCGGACTGCATTGTTGCCAGGTCCTCTTCTTTTTGGTGAAGTTCTGAATTGGGCTTGAACTGTTTGCACATGTTGGTGTTTTTCTGTGGGTTAGAGATGGATAGGATTTAGTTCATAAGTTGTTGGTATTTGGACTGTGAATAATCATTTGGATGCTTTTGGACTAACTGGTTTTGTTACATGGATCTGGCAACCCCGACAGGACAATGATGAAAGCAAAAGTTGTTTAATATAAGTGAGTTTGTATTTGTTTAATTGTTGTAGGGTTTTTATAAAATTAGTATTGAACCACAAACTAAGCATCTGTTTTAAAGTAAAGGGAAATCCATGTTTTTATTACTGTAACCATGCATGTATATCACTTTTATATTATATTGAAGTATTTATTTTGTTAATATCGAACAATGTTAATTCTCATTAAGGTCTAAAGTTAAAGATGTATTAATCTGTGGCAAAATTTCCTTACCAGCACATTCCTGAAAACTCTATTAGTTTTATTTATTTATATTTTGACATTTAAAGAGATTTTACTATTTAAAAGCTGCCCAAACTTTTTTATTTAAGGCTCAAAATATCAAAATCAAAAAGATTATATTGGTAAAACTCTGTAGTAGTGTGTGGCTTTGCACTGTAAAAGTAAACTTCTGCACATAAATGCAATAATTGAGTGCCTTATTTATAGGGTGACCATACGTGCCATTTTTCTGGTTCTCGTCCTGGCCAGGATTTTGGGTGCATCTTCTAGAAGTTGTATTTGTCGACCACATACATCATTGAGGTTTATTATTTCAGGTTCTGTTTCAGAAAAGCAACCGTATGATTGTATATGTTTTTAAAAGAAATGTGAGAACCTCCATGATGTAAACAGTCGACAAATATGGAAGACTTCCGGAAGACGCACCTGAAATCCTGGCCAGTATGCGATGTGTAAAAATGGCACGTATGGACACTACTTATTTAGCATTAGTAAGTGAAAAATCTGAGTGCTTTTTTTTATCCGATTAGTCGATTAATTGAAAAATAATAATACTCACCCGATTAATCGATTATGAACATTATTGTTAGTTGCAGTCCTACTATGCTGATTTTGTGTTACTTAAAGAATTACCACACTCAGAAAAAAGACAGATTATAGATTGATATTTAAATAAAAATGTGTTGTTCAATCTAAAATTACTGAGAGCTGCAAGCTATTGATTGACATTTTGATTGTTGTAGGTGTTAAAGGTTTTTACAGTATTTCACCATAAAGGCTTCTTTTGATTACAATTGCAGTCACTGATTTAATAAACAAAACGCTTAAGATAAATAAAATAAATAAATGTTTTATAAAAGAATGATTTTGACTTAAGCTGAACAAAATGTGATTCCTGCTGTCATGATGCTGGTGTCTTGCGGGTAGATGACAGGGCGTTGTTAGGGCTGTCAGAGGATTTCTTAGAATTAGCTGTGACCGTTACACTGTACTTGAGATTTCTGACTAACACAAACAAACTGATGATCTGAATCAGGTGTTGTAAAACAATCCTGTAAGGTCGTCTCTGATGACTGGAGCTGAGAAACACTGCTATAGTCCCTAGGCTTTTATTCTTCATTTAAAATAGATGTATTGGAAGTTTTTCCACACATTATCATCCTCCAGGTATTAAACCAATGGCTTTGAGAAGTACACTGCAAAAATGTTTCAAGTATTTTTGTCTTGTTTTCAGTACATATGTCTTAAAATTCTTGAATCAAGATTTTGTTGAGCAAAAAACGTTTACTTATTTAAGATTTTATTTCTTACACCATTGGCAGATTTTTTTTTTGCTTGTTTTAACCGTAAATTCACTTAAATTTGATATTTTTTTCTAAAAACTAGATTGATTTAGGGTTTTTTGCCCATCAAGAAAACTCATCTTGAAACATATTTAAAATTATCCACAAATAATCTGATCAAATGTTAGTGTTGGGGTGATCTTTTTTCCTTCTGCACTTACCTGAGGTTAAGTAGTTTGCTCTCGGGCACAATGGTGAAGACTAATCATACTGCAATGACTTCTGGTTATCAGCTGTGAGCTTTAACCACCCTGGTTGAGTTAAACAGTCGGTGTTTCTCCTCTAAATTGCCGTGGTATGAAACCCGCTGTGATAGAGCTGTAATCTTCTAGAGTGGTCAATAGATGCGCTGTTGAGTGGCCCTCAGGCCAGATTTCCATCAGATGGTTCAAGCCAAACTGAGCGTATATCATGATGACCACATTAATAATGCTGTGCTTCAGAATCACACCTGCGCTAGTCCCAGAGCACTTTTTCTGTCTTGTCTGATGAGAGTTTGTGGCTAAACACTTCTGCACATCCTGAAGTGCTCCTTGTTCAAATTGTTGGCATGTATACATGTATTTAATGCTTGACTTGTGTGTTTGCTAATGGCACCCTGCTGCTCCAGATTCCCACTGTGGTGCTTGAGAAAGGGAGAGAAAGCAAGAGAGAGACAGAGAGCATCTCTGGTACTCCTGTAGTCAATGGGCCGTTTTCCCTGACTTCTCTGAGCTCGGTTTAAATTTACACACCACTGTGTTCTGGATTTTCCCTTAGCCAATTCCCAGACATTACACAAAGGAAGAGCAACTCCAACTTCATTTGAGGGAAGATTTTCTCAGTAACATTTCATTAAAATATCTCTTGCCTTCAGGATTGAACTACTCTGCAATGTGCTGTGTATATTTTGGTTTCGCAGTTCAAAAATGTTTTAATTTCTTGCCTCCTAAAATGGCCACTATAAAAAGATGTAGGTAATGTATTTTTTTGTTAAAGGTGCTGTAGTATGTAAAACTGCATTTACTGTAGGTATAGATGAATAATAAGAGTTGTGTAGATGGTAATCATGAGCATCAAACACGACTGTTTCCTCCTTATGTAAACCTCATGCATGCAAAAGATCGCTGGAAAACTGACCAATCTCAACATGACACCAACTGTGACGTTACAGTCCAGATGTACACCCCTAAATTAAGTACAATGTTTTTACAATGTTAAAAACAAAGTTGTGACTGCTGAGTTAGCACGGTATGCTAGTTAGCGCTATATGCTAGTTAATGCTATATGCTAGCATTTAGGCTGAAGTTCTACTATTGACGTTACAGTTACGTTTTGTATGTCCATACTGAAAAAAACACAAATTTAGCACTCAGAAACGTCCATTAACAATCACCAAACAATTGATTATTCCTCGAAATCTGATACAGACTCAAACATAAGGGGCCCTATCTTGCACCCAGCGCAATTGACTTTGTCCGTGACGCATGTATCATTCGTATTTTGCGCCGGCGCACAGCGGGGTTTTTCCCTCCACAGATGCACGTCAGCAAACTAGGGAATGAACTTGCGCTCCCTGGGCGGTTCAGCGCAAAAAGGAGGCGTGTTGCGGCGCAAACCATCTCTTATGCTATTTTGCAGTTTCAAAAAACAATTGCGCTACTAACCAAAAAAAACTAGTCTAAAGTCAGTGGCGCGTTGCGCGTGGTTCATTATGCTATTTTAAGGGCGCATGCTTGACCATAATGTATAGCGTGCACAACGCGCATACACTTTGCTTATCTAATCTACACAGATGCAACAGTTATTTTTGCAAATCATAAATTGTTACACTTAAAAATATTAATACACGAGATAAGGGGAATCATAGTGGTGAGCATTGTGGTGATAGTTTTTATTTATTCTCATGCAAATAACGATTAAAATATTTTCATAACTTTGTTGTGTGGCTGTATTACGTTTATTTTATGTAAATAATAGTTAAAATGTTTTCATAAGAAACCTTAATGTATATGAACTTGATTTGTAAGAGTACTTTGGGGTTGGACCTTGCTTGCGTTTCTTGGGTCCGATTTCAAAGCCCCGAAACCCTTTCAGCGGTGAGGGTGGACGCAGCGATGTCCTCTGCTGGCGTCAAGTCCTGAGGCAGATCCACCTCCCGTTACACGGCGTCCCCGATTTATGCTGGCAAGCGTGGGATTCCCCCGTACAAGGACGTCGGTCTCCTCGGCTGTGAACCGCTCCTGGCGTGCGCCTGGTAAATCCGTCATAATAATAGCAACCCGCCATGGAACTTGCGCCCTTGCGTTTAAAGGGAATGTTGGCTAGCGTTCTGATTGGTTTATTTGACGTTACGCCCAAACCACACCTATGAATAATGAACCTACTTCAGACCAACCCCTTATTGATTTGCGCCCGGCGCAAGAGTTATTTCTCACGCCGGGAAAATAGCAACAGCGCCCAAGATCCGCCCACAAACTCACTTGCGCGTTGCGCTTCGCACTTGCGTTTCAGATCGTTAAAATAGAGCCCAAGATCTGTTTACACACACACAGAGCTACTGAAGGAGAAACAGCCAATCAGAGCAGAGCTCAACATTATTATTCATGACCGTTTCAAATAAGGTAATAATAGATCATTTCATTCTAAAGGCAAATCCTAGGGTTGTAAATGGACATGAAAAACTGACTTTGGATCATTTTTGCACTTAATAAAGTCACACACCTTCTATGTGGATATCAGAGAAGATTTTTATAATGCATTCTTTGGCACCTTTAAGAATTTTGGTAAGAATAAATTTTGCTGTGTCTATATGACAATTCAGCTTCAGCAACAGGTGCCAGATTTGCTTACCTCAGCACTCTCTAGTTCAACAGATGATGAAGTTTCTGAAAGTGTCTGTAATATTTGCCTCTCGCACCTTCCTGAGGTAACGGCAGCTCGGTATGCCGATGATTTAATCATCTGTAGGAATCACTCCCTGATGCTGTCAGCCATCATCCTGTGAATTATATGAAATATATTCCCCTTGCGGAGAAAAGCCAGACCTCAATTTCAGGCCTATAGCTTGTGTTTAGATGCAATCCTCCGGAGACCTTTCTCTGCCGTATTGTTTTTCTGTTTGATCAAATAATCAGCCTAACAGGCGACAGCAGGTGTGTGTTATGTTATTAAAACTGTTTGTTGCAGCGGGGAAAACTATTTTTCATTTACTCTTCATTTGTCATGTCATAAAATGCTGCGTTGTTTTGTTTCAGGTGGCCAACCTTGCATGCTCCATCTCCAATAATGAGGAAGGAGTGAAGCTGGTGCGGATGGCCGCTTCCCAGCTGGAAACGCTCTGCCCTCAGGTACGCCGAAATTTCACCGATGGCCCTTGGCGCATCCACACTGCGCTCACAGCTTCAACATTTTTTTAAATCTGAGCTCTGTCCATGTAGCTTTCCATCAAAATAAATACGACTTAATCTCAGTCCTAATCTGCAAGCATTGTGTTGTTTTGCAATAAAATAAAGGATGTAAGCTCACGTAATCAAGGCACATGTTTGCAAATCATGTTTTTGGTTCTCTTGCGTCTGAACTCTGGATGAATGGATTGTTTTGTGGTAATTGCAGGTGATTAATGCAGCCTTGGCCCTTGCCGCCAAACCCAACAGCAAGGTGGCCCAGGATAACATGGATTTGTTTAAGGACCAGTGGGAGAAACAGGTGCGAGTTCTTACCGACGCGGTTGATGACATCACTTCCATTGACGACTTTCTATGCGTGTCCGGTAAGTTGACGTCACAAACGTCTAGCGTGATATTGACTCCCTGTCCAGTCAGTGAATGAATTACTGGTGTGGTTTGTATAAAGGAAAAAAAATAGTTTTACAGAGGCTTCCAAGGTCATTCTTGATCTAAAATAAACCCCAAAAATCAAAAACACACACACTTATCCAAGCACATTTTTTTTTATTGCACATTTCTATGTAGGCGTAAAGTGCAAGTTATAGTCGTGCATAAGGTCTACGCCGTAGGTTATCCGTAGGCTGTGCGTCAATATCCTTCATATGCATTTCCATTTGCAATTGTGAGAACAAAGATGGGCCAAGTTGAGGAGTGATTTAACTCAAACTGCAACAAAAGTTGTTGTTTATTTACCACTATCACTGCTGAATTTTTCAAATCACACACAACAAGCTGCAGTTGCTTCTTCATTTGTGGGTTAACTAGCCAAGCTGCTGCTGCTTTAGCGGTTTTATTTCTAATGTGGTTACACGTGTGGATACTGCCTACTAGTGGTCTGCATGTGTAATTGCAAGTCGACGAAGACGACAACGCAGAACTATGTATGAAAACAGACCTGTCGAAACTACGCCATAGGATGCGTTTTAAGGCTGAATTTAATGACACAATCAGTCTTCAGGGCTGTTCACATTATAACGTTAAATATAACCATAACTATACAAGCGTCCACACCACCGGATGATAACGATAACTTAATGCTAATCTGCTCGTGAGGTGCAATTCTTACACAAATTATTTAAATTTATTAACATTTACAAATATTGCATATTTCTTTACCAAACATGCTTGTAAATGTTTGTGTGTCGTAAAATGTATAAATATACTGTTCTTGTTACATTTACACCAGCAGATGTCTTCAACACGTGGTGTTTGTGTAACTCTAAACAGTGAATCCAGTAGTTTGTGTAATCTAATATCTTACCTTTTGGTGTAGTCAGTGTAGTAGACATCAGTAGTCAAAATCACAGCAACTTCATCAGCGCTGGATTCCTGAGATCATTTTATGTTTTAGACCTCAGCATGATCTTCTCCACTGTCATTTCTACTTGAAGTTCAAATAGATTTGATTGACTGTCATTGGTTTGTTCATCATTTAGGGAAAAAAAACACTCCGTTATCCCAACAATATCATACATTTTGTATTTATCGCTATAGTTCTGGTGTAAACGCTTTGATTCTCTTGAACATAAAACGCATTAGATGTGAATGGCCCTTTAGAATGCAGTTTTCAGAGTTCGCAGCCTTCGAATTGGGACACAGCTAGAATTTAATCTTTACACTACGCAATGAAGCGCACACATAGGATTGTGGGATATCATAAGCAGTAAAGTATACATCAATGTTGTCAAAGAGTGACAGTAGACATGATGTTATCCAGACATTACCTCTGGATATTGTCTGCAAAAGGCAGCGCTTTTAAAGCCTCAGTGTTAAGTGTCTTAACCATATTGGCTTTATTTTATAAATGTCATTTGTGAAAGCTTTTTAAAGCATTTCAGACAAACTATGATTCAGCGGTAGCACATATAAAACTACTCTCCCAGGTGACGTGTCATGAAGAACGAGCTTTTTACAGCATTAAGACCATTTACAGAATGCTACTGACGGAGTCCGCTTGACTTTCATAATAACTATTTGTATGTGACCTATAATGGCTTTGTGCAGGAGAGTTGAAAAGCTTTTATACGGTTATTTCTATACCTGTAAGTGATGACACAGACTATTCCCGGTCATTGAAGGTTTTGCCACTGCATTTAAAGAAGTTGATTTGCCTGTTTAGAAGCAAAAAAACTGCTTTACTGTGGATCTGAACATTCGATCACATGCGTTAAGAAATCACAAACCCCCTCTCAAATGTGTCCTGTAAGGGTTTTGGTGTCAACTTTAGCCTGATGGACTGCCTTCCCCTCCATTCAAGGACAGATTATGGTTTATGTCGATTTGCATTTCCTAGACGCCCGTTACTAAACCGTCTGTGTTTAATCTTTCCGTCTGTACTTGTGATGCCCGTTAATGTTTTTAAGTCACAATGCATGAAGGATTTCTTGTCGTCTTTGCTTTGCATTGTGTGCAGGGTAGCGCTTTTTGGTATTTATTGCTGAGTCGTTGTGTAAACCGGATCATTGCAAACATTGACACTGAATTTGTTTGCTTTTGCTTCAGAAAATCACATTCTGGAGGATGTTAACAAGTGTGTCATCGCCCTACAAGAGAAAGACGTTGATGGGCTCGATCGCACCGCTGGGGCTATTCGTGGAAGAGCTGCCCGTGTGGTTCACGTGGTCACGTCTGAGATGGACAACTATGAACCTGGAGTCTACACTGAGAAGGTCCTGGAAGCTACAAGACTTCTAACTGATACAGGTACAAACCAGAACACCCATTGTTAGGCCTGTCACGATACCTACTTTTCAGAGGTCGGTTTATTGACACCCCACACACACACACCAAGAAATAATTGCAATAATCAATATTATTGTAATTTTAAGACCTTTTAATGTCACTGACTATATAACGACAATAAAATGAAGCATTAAGCATGAGTGATTTAAATGTTGAGTTAATCCAAAGATGCAATAGAAATCCTGTGGCACTGTGAGAATTAATGGTTTTGGGTGTTTGACCCACCAGTATAAATATCTGAACTTTGCCGGACATATGTGCTTCGTTAACCAATCAGGAGTTTGCGAATGAAGCCAGTTAACTCAAAATGTTCAAACGTCTAACAGCACACAAATAGAAAAATGTATTCAGTTTATTCTATATTCTGGTGTGAATGCACCGTAAGAACACAACTTTTAACTTTTTGTGAAAATTAGACAATAAAAATTGGAATGAAAGAAAAAATAAGATTCTAAAAAATTACAACACAAATATTATAAAAGGTAGGGCTGTCACAATGATTAAATAATCGTCTCATCGCGATTGTTTGACCTCATCGCGATGATTTCAAATCACCGCAATGATTGCACATCTCTCTAAAAAACACAAGGGGGAGCTGTAGCGCCTGTATAAACAAGATGGTATTAGATGCCATTCCTTCACTGACAGTGTACTGTAATGCGATGCATTGCAAAACCATTCAATACAGTATAAAAAAATGCATTTAAAGAAATGCTGCGAAACGTTGATAAGCAGTATGAACTATTATCATTAAAAAATTACTTTTAAATATGTGTTATGTGTATTAATATTCACTGCTAGTTAAACCCAGCAAAAGATTTAATTTAATAATCATAACAATGTGTAAAAATTATTTCATGAACAAACAAAACGTATGATAATGAAATGTCAAAACAATAAAACAGACAATTAATCGTCATAACCGGCAAAGCCCTAAAACAGGCAATAGATCGGCATAATCGGCGAAATTTATTAGGCAATTATCCGTCAGCCAAATTTCATAATTGTGACCGCTTAATAAAAGGTGTACCAGTCATTGGTGGTGCTGCATTTAAAGTGCGATCAGCAAAAAATTTTATTTTATCCAAACAAACACGTAAACATTATGTCAGTATATCGCCTCAGGGGGAAAACTACTGAGGTCATGTTTATTAATTGCGCAATAAGTCAATATAGTAATTATCGCGATTCATGTTTGTAATTATATACAATAAACAACATTGCTCATTTGAAATGGTAATAAATACTTAATGTACAGTGACTAATGTTATTCAGTGCTTTATTAGTCTATATATTAGTGTATATATATATAGAAAATGGAACTTCTGCATGTGTTGTTAATTTGTATTTAAAAGTCATTGTTCTCTTTTAATGTCTGAAAATGCTGTATGGGCATCCAAAAATAGATCTGCTACCATCTGGGCCTGAGTTTATTTATGTTTGTTTGTAGAGTTTAAAAGGTTGCAAGAGTGCTGGTTTACACAGATGATTACTTTCCTTTCATTATAAAACTGATAATTTACTCATCCCCATGTCATCCGAGATGTTTATGTCTTTCTTTGTTCAGTCAAGAGGAAATTAAGTTATTTAAGGAAAACATCCCAGGATTTTTTGCTCCAGTGTTTACAAGAGTAGAGAAAGAGGAGTGTCCTGAAGTTGTTGTATGTGTAATGATAATAATTAATGTCTTTGTGTCCGTTTATTGTTTAAAATGATCCCATGTTAGGTCATGCTGACGTGTTAGAATTTGCTAAAATTACATATTTTAAATTTTTTGGTGAAAATGAGACTGGTTTCTCTAGATAAGACCCTTATATCTCGTTTGGGATCATTTAGAGTCCTTTTGAAAAGCTGCATTGAAACTCTAAACCGTTGAGGTCCAATAAAGTCCACCATATGGAGAAAAATCTTGGAATGTTTTCCTTAAACTAAATTTTTTCTCAACTGTACAAAGAAAGACACAAACGTCTCGGAAGTCATGGGGGTGAGTAAATTATCAGGATTTGTTTTATCAAAGTAAAATGTCCGTCAAACATTTTTTACATTTTGTTGCCATTGAGCCAAAAATGTGGCCCATGTCTGCAGTCCCGCTTTGTAAGGAGGATATTTATGTTAGATTAATTTCAGTAAAATGACACGTAATATGCCTTCCTTTGCTGTTTATGTAATTTCACTTGAATGCTACAAGGATCTGAGTGTTTTTTCCACTGGGACGCACTAAAGATCATCCTGCTCATTGAAGGACCTTCTCTTGGGAAATAATGAAATACCATAATGAAATGACCGGGTCATAAAGAGGATGTGTTATATCACAGAGTATGGTTTAATTAATGTTAATGTCATTCTTCTGTAATCCTACCGCTTCAAATCTTTACTTTGAGTTCTTTCCTTTCCTTCGAATGTCGTCTTTTCACTTCATCTCCTCATGGTCCATCCGCTGTGCTCCCCTATGCGTTCCTAAATTGTGAATGAGAATGGGTATTAATGTAGATGTGTTCAGTGCCTTTGGGGAGGGACCATTACTTAGTCTGATAGAGGCAGTGTGTAGCTGGTGGGTAGGCTTAACTAAATGCTTGAGCAAACCGTTGTAGATCTTTTTGAATCACAAGGGTTTGCTCCCAAATCGCCCAGTCTGCTGCGTTTTCCCAGTGCTTACTCAGCCCAAATTTTAACAGGAATTGTAATGGCTCGGCTAGCAGCGGGAAACATATTTTAGCCATAAAAACATTTTGTAATCACCACCTAGATTCAGTTCATTATTGAAGGGCAACGACGTTTGCAAGCCTTTTAAAGGCAAAGCCCCATTCAACAGTGTAGCACTGAAATTCATTTACTAATTGGTAGTGAACGCTGTTTGCGTTTAGCAAAGTAATACAAGATTGGTTTATTTAGCGAGTGATGACGATCAGATCGGTAAAACACGGGTGTAAGAATCCTCTGGGAATGTTTTCGATTAAATCAAAGGGTTTATGCTTTTCTTTGTGTGCAAATCCCCATCCTGAGGTCCTGTTGCCTCCTGTCTTGTGATTGATTCATTGGAGCATGCATCTAGATTAAGTGTACTCATCTGCTGTACTTGGCGTAAAGTTAATCCTGATTAAAAGTTTGCCCTGAGCAATCATTAAAATCCACCAACACATCCACGAATTTCTGTGTTTGGCTCTGCTACATTTGAGGCGTTCCAAGTTGGATGAGAAGAAGTGTAGAAATGTAATTCATCAAATCTAATTTGACTTGTACGTTTGTACGGGCGGGATGTCTTGATTAAATTGTTCTTCATCTGACTCATGTTTGCAGAGTTGAAATGGAAATCTTCCTGTCGCTGAAATTAATCTCGGCATTTTCGATTTAGATTAATGCCTAATGTTTCTGACCTTGCTGTCTGTCCTTGTGTGTCCCCGTTTGTCTGTTTACAGTGATGCCGCGTTTCACCGAGCAGGTAGAGGCGGCCGTGGAGGCTCTGAGCTCAAACTCTGGACAGCCGGTGGATGAGAACGAGTTCATCGATGCTTCACGACTGGTCTATGATGGTGTGAGGGACATCAGGAAGGCTGTGCTCATGATCAGGGTGAGAAGTCTTTTTTTTTTGTACTATTCCTTTAACTTTAGTTTAAAGAGATCTTACTTGGAGTGTCTGACCCCTTTGGAGATGTTTGGCAAAATGAAAGCTTGCATTCCATACAAGGAAAGCGGATGTTGAATTACCCTGCCAAACATGTTTCCTCCTAAGCTGCTTGCACACAGACGTGCACTTTTGGTAAAACTCCAATGCAGACGGAGAACAATTCAGTGCAGATGGCAGGTTCACAAATATGTGTGGAAAAGTCTAGAGATTTCTGAGCTACAGCTAAACAAGTCTGTTCATCTGAATGTCTTTATCTTTATGCAGCTGAATCTAGGAATATTCAGCATTCATCTGTATCCATGAACTTGGATTAGGCCACAGAGGTTATTTTTCTGTTTTTGTGATCTTGACAATATTGAGTTTTTCTTAGGAAAAAAAAACAGTAATATCTTCCAGGTACCTTTAAATCACATTTAATTACAAGGGTGCATGTTTATTTTAGAGAGCATTTGATTGGACACAATCATGATATAATAAACTACATTTTAAATGTTTTGTAAAAATAAAGCATATATTTGACCTCAGAATAGGGCTGCACGATTCTGGAGAAATGAGTCACAATCTTTTTTGTTTCAAATGAAGATCTCGATTCTTTCACAATTCTGAATGCCAAATAAACATAATTTTACTTAAGGTTCTCACAGAAAAAAATAATTTCAATCTCTTTAAAAATGTTTACTTGGTTTGAATTATTAAAAAAAAAAGATTCACTAATAAATGTTTTATTACTGGTTGAAAGCAGGTATTTGCCCTCAATCGTAGACATTTATATGTAAACTGCAAAATATTATCATAGTTCTTCTGTGATAATTTAAATCACAGAAATTGCACATTGTGTTAATCACATTTAAATAAAATTGGTGCCATTAAAATTAATTTGTGTTAATACATTAATTTGGACAGCCCTAGTATAAATGTATTAGAATTTCAAAGGCTGTTGTGCTGGAATGAGCTTCTCTCCCATTTTGATACAGATTTACAATTAAACTGAAATTTCATTGACTACAACTAGGGGGCGACTCTGACAGTCGCATCTAAATGTCGTGAACAATGGAAATGCGGTTTAGACTATATCTTTAAAATATTAAAGAAAACATGAAGTGAAATTTTAGAATTAAAAGTAGACTGGCTATATGTTGTGAATAGTTGAAATAAAACAATTTCTGAAAGGTAAACATTTATAAACAAATCTAGCACTCGAAGAAGAGTAGTTGAAGACCCCTGCCTTAGGGCTGTTCCGAATACCATTTTTTGAGCTTCGAAGCTTTAGTAGAAATCAAATCGAATATTCAAAGCTTTGGAAGGAGGGGCTGAACATATTTTTCTCTTTAATATAGGCAGGAATTTCTGTGCGTCTGTCTACAACATGTGTTGCTGCGGACCCAAGGGAGTGTAGTGCCTTTATTTCGTGCAATATGGACATGTGACACATTTAGAAATAATACGCTTTTAATAAACTACAGAACAGTGCATTACGTTCGAGGCGATCTCTTCTACTGGTGGCGTTTGGTGGCTGTTGGCTATGGATGTTGGTCTCTCTGCGCCACCTATAGAGCGGGAGTGTAAAGCGCACTTCCTTCTTGGCAAAAGCTCTGCATTAACGCTGTAAAAATATTTATATATATATATTAGAATCTCAAAACTGAAAATCGAATGTCAACACACGGAACGAATATTTGAATATTCTGGTCCAGCCCTACCCTGCCTTAGAACATTTCAGTCGAATTGAGTTTATTAACTTGTTTTGTTACATTGTTCTGGAAATGCAGCTTCTTACTAATCTTAACTCAATGTCCTTCAATGTGCTGTTAGACCTTTATCTTACTCCCTCATATGAAAGCTTGTATTATTAATGTAAACTTCAATTAGATGCAGCAAAACCCATTAGGTATTAAATGGTAGTAGATGTCAAAGATAATTTAGGATTTGCTCACTGAGGCTGTATATAACTCATGATTAACATTCTTCTTAGACTGAATGAACGGTGTACGTATATGTATGTGTTTGTGTGTGTAGATGTGACACATATACCGTATGTGCCTGCTTATTAGTATCCAACGGTAGATTTGTTTTAGGCAAGTTGTACCATAATTGAAAAGATTTTCTTTTCCACATGCACTTATAATGGGATCTGTAGTTGTCTGAGAGTTAATGGTCTTTGTCTGAGCAAAAACGTATCGTCGGACAGATGGTTTTAAGCTCTCATTGAAGTGTTAGCTAACAGACTGACAATGAGCAGACAACGGTCCTTTCTCACTGCACTGGGAAACGAGCAAAGCCTTAACTACCCCTCCAAAAGGCAGAGCAACTAGGTTAACGGCATTCATTGAGGCAAATATCGTCTTTCATAGTTCCAGACTAATGAGTTTTCAATTAATTGCAAAGATAATGTTCACTGAATTTGAGTAATTGGCTTTGTTTTCGAACGTATTAGCGTCTTTAGTTAAAACGAAGAGTGCGGTCACGACCCGGATAATGAAGCCAAAGTAGCATGTGATTAAAAGAAACTAGAAGAAATGGGCAAACCTTAAACAAAGACACATTTACCAGTCACCTATTGATGATTGTCTATTAATCACTTCTGACTCTAATTATTGGCCCTCATTGTGTGTGCGCATCGTTTGCAAAACATCGACCGACCCCTTTCTTACAGACGTCAAAATAGTGATTTGTATCGACAGTTTTAAGCAGGGAAATGCGCATAGTTTTTTTTTATTAATGACTGAAGGCTTGAATTAGAATAAACATCAAATTAGATGGGGGACCTATTACACCGTATATTTGCATTAGAATAAGGAATTGATTTTAGAAAGGGGGATTTAATTTCTATTTCCTGAGAGCACTGTAGTGCTGCATTTGTTTTCCAATCCAGGCATTTTCACTAGTTATCTAGATTGATTGAACTGTTTAAAATTAAAACCCCTCTGGCTCTCTTGGTTTGCTTGTTTGTTGCTGGTTAAACATGTCTGCACCGAGTGTTAAACATGCAGAAACACTTGACTAATATAGGCATAGGTTTGGTTCTTTCCGTTCTGGCCGTATCGTAGCTCAGAAATAATTTTTAAGCGCCTCAGGGCCCTTGTTCGAACACCACTATTTTGTCCAAACTGATAAGAAACCACCCAAAGGTCTGGCAATCGTTTTCTCAGGGTGCCGTTCGCTTGGACTGTTGTAATTTTCCCCGCAGACATTTTGAGATAGCAGAAAATAAAAATCCAACTCTAATGGTCGAGTCTAAAGTTCCTCCATGAGCACGCGATGTTAAGCTCATATATTTGCACCGATCTCGAGTGCTAGTGCCCAGTGGGCATCAACTTCTCCACCACACTCGATCTAAACAGACAAGTTTGCGACTTAGGCTACTTAAGATGGACAGAGTCTTTAACCTCAGTAAGTACCGTGATCACAGTCCTCGCCGGTCAGCCGTCACCTAATATTTGACAGCCAGGCACTCCTCGACTCCCATTCAGAGCATGTCACTGGTATTAATTGCCCTTCCATCGTAGTGAGGTTACTGTATCCTGAAATGGCCCTGTCTGTATCTTACCTACAGTACACTGCTTCAGGCAACTCAAACTGTTTATTTAAATGCCTGCCCACTGCTGCCCCAGTTTATAGTTAAGGATGAAGAGCAGCACTTTTGTGCAGTAGATCTGTAGTATTGATTCAATAAATACAATTTTAGCACTGCTTCCCTAAAAATATTTACTGTTTAATATTGAGTGATTGATTTGATTTTTTTTTTTTAAATTGGGTGGTGTTGTGCATTAACCAATTTAAAAGTAACATTGTCATTTGTATGTGTGTTATACTACTATATAAAAAAATAAACCCCTGGGGTCAAAGGGGGTTTTAGGGCCCTGGAGAAGTTTTGACCTGCACTGACATTTGTGCTTTTTCAGTTGTTTAAAAACATATTAATGGCAAAAGTCTCATAACACTGCATTCAGCACAAACTGGGCTACTATATTATATGATCAACATGTATGTAAATGTTTGTATTTTTGAGATAAAAATGTTTATGCATGGTTTTTGAAAAAGCAAAATTAAGTGACTGATAAGTCCACAAAACTCATTCTTAACCTGTTTTCCCAAGACTTTTCAAAACAGGATCCTAGTAGTCTAGAGTTTTTTCTTTTAAATGATGTGAAAATCATTCTGCTTACTCATTCACATAAAACAATATATTAATTTACAATTTCAAAGTCACTTTTTGGTTAGGAAGGGCAATATGCAAGGAGGCTGGAAGCTCTTGAATAATCTGTGATTGACAGCTGAGGAAACAAAAGACTTGCATAATTAGCTGCATAATGAGCCTTTAGGCAGTAATGTAAGAATACTTACTGTACAGAGATAAGCGAATAAACTAGGTTTAAATGTATTTAGATGCATCTTAATACCACAAAGTGCGTCACATATGAGGCATTGTGTGTTTTTGTGTTTTGTGTGTGCGTTTGGCTGTCTAGATTTTTTTTCTGAATTTCACGATTTTTTTCTAGTTAACTTAAAACTTAACTACAACAATACCACAGTAATATTCTCTTTTCTATAAGATGCAAGAACATCTGGTTTTGTTTTGTTGTATTTGATTGTAGTTTAAGTACACCATCATAATCTCGCCTCACGTTAAACTAAACAATTCAACTATTATTTCTCTGTTAACTATTCATAAAAGTTTTCTATTTGTTTAAAATGTGATTAGTTTTTAGTTTTTTTATTATTAATTTTGTCTGTAATTTGGATAATGTGAATTCTTGACTTCGTTTTAAGCATTCTTTAAAATGAATCTGTTTAAATAAGTCATTTATTAGTTTGTCAATCTTACATTTCTATTCACACTGTTCACCTTTCCAAAGAGGACATTGCTATCTTTTTGTATAGGGTATATACTGAAAGACTAAGAGGGATAACGGCGTTCTCTATTACTTCTCCCACAGCGTACACAGAACAAAAGCTTATAAAATAATATTGCCTTATTGGTTTTGGAATGCCGTTTCATTTTCAATGCAGTATAACCCTGCTGTGTAATCAGATGATGTTTCACTTTGACTCTAACAAACTTATATTTAAGATCTCGATTCCGCGATTCAAATAAAAGTAAAACTTTAATTCAAATGAATAAATTTTTTTTTTTGTAAAATCACCAAGCCCCAGGTGTATTTATATGATAGAGAGATGGATAAATGAATAGATAGTCCGCATCTATAGCATCACAACCCTAACTGACTACTTCTTCTCCGCTTTATCAGTATGTTTTTGGTTTATTTTGGAACAGCTGATGTTAAGTCAGTCAGAATCTCTCCATAAACTGATGGTACAGACAGTTGGATAAGCGCAGCTTGGAGCATTGGTGAAATAAAACATTCGTATCTCTGTATATATATCATCATCTTCTGTAAGCTGAAATGTATTTTCCTGCCAGTGAGGATCCCCATGCAGCACCACCCCACCTCTTTCTCCATCATTTCCCTCAGCAAACAGGTCCCTCGTCTCAGAAGTGCATACTAATAGAGCAGTCGACTTCTAAGAGACATGTTTGGCATTCAGTGCAGGGATTAGAGAGAGAGCGAGCGAGAGTCTTCCTTTAGTTCAGTACTGGGAAAATCTGCTGGTCTCGCTGCATTGATGCACCAGATTATTCATTTTCTTCTCTAGTGACTAGTAGAGTTTATTTTAACACTCTTAACATTATGCTTTCATTCAAGATTTTATAACTGGTGCTTGCTAAGATGAGTCTTACGGTTTCTGTTGCTCATCTTAGAGTTTTACTAGTATTGCTCATCTTCCTATGAATTTTTTTCGGCTTATGAATGAGATCTTAAATCATGCAAGTTTTGAGAAGGTTTTCTAAGAGTTTGACTTTTAGATAAAATTGGCAAGCAAATCCCTTAAACTTGCATTAAAGCCATGTAGGGAGCAGAATATAACAGAGACTTATGGATAATGGAAACCCAGAGCATCTAAGCAGCTGTCTAACAATGCCCTGGAAACCAGAACACCTTTATAAAACACCGTCCTATTTATAAATGTCTTGAAGATGTTATTTGTATCAGCCATTCCTATAGTAACAATAAGTGATTGTTTGATCATAAGTGATTTGCTGTTTAAGGTAATCCTGCTTTCTTGCTAACTCTCAAGGTATTTTCTTCTCACCCTGCAGACCCCAGAGGAGCTGGATGATTCGGACTTTGAGACGGATGACTTTGATAATCGCAGCAGGACCAGCGTACAGACGGAAGATGATCAGCTCATTGCTGGACAGAGCGCTCGGGTAAGAGTTCAAAGGATTTTTTTTTTAGAAATCTTTATAATGCATGACATTGTTATTCCCCAAGAATCTGTGACGGTCAGCAAAGTACAGGCTACACTTTTGCACTTAATCAATATATTAGCAGGAATTGCTAAAAGATTTTTACTGCAAAGAATTAATTTTGATTCTTGCCGCACTCCATTTACAGACTTAGTGAATTGTAAACAGACCCGTGAGGTGCTAAATGCTTTCCTCACAGGTCAGATTTGTAGTGTCCACCTGCATTTCATTCTTCCACTTCATTAGCACAGGAACTCTGAATCTGTGTGTTAAGACTCTGTACTGATTTCATGTCAACAGCACGCCCGGTGTTGCCACCAGAGAAACAGACATCAAATCTCGCCCCCTCTCTACCTGCATTTCGCATGCCCGCTCTTTTTCTCGCTCTCTCGCGCACCCTCTCTGTCTCTGTGTGGCTCGCTCACTCTCTCGCTCTCTCTATCTCTCTATCTATCTCGCTCTTGCTCTCACTCTCTCGCTCTCTTTCTATCTCACTCGCTCTTGATCTTTTGCTCGCTGTTGCTCTTGCTCGCTCTCTCTCTCTCTCTCTCTCTCTCTCCCTCTCCCTCCTCTGTTGCCTTGGTAATGCTTATAAAAATCCATCCTGACATGGCCGGAAGGAAGAGTGTAGAGATGTATTTTTATTATTTTATTAGTTTGAATATTTTTTTTAGTCCACAGTTGTTGTGATGGTAGAGACACTGCTGATTGGCACCCTGGTTTCCTTTTTAAATTCAGTATTGAGTCATAAACAGAGACCGAGGGAGAGAGGTGATGTGCACAAAGTTGTGTTTGGGGATCTTGTTAGTGAGAGTGACATTTTTTTTTCTCTGAATACTACTTTGACTACAAAACCATTTATGTGACTGCAAAAAAAGGAGGAACAAGTGTGCCCAAAACTAAATGCATGGTCCAAAATATTATTAGTGGTGCTTGCATTTATGCAAGGCATCACTATTATTATTGCTCATACTTATTATTATTAGTGGTGCTTGCATTTATGCAAGGCATCACTATTACTATTGTAAAAATTATTATTAGTGGTGCTTGCATTTATGCAAAGCATCACTATTACTATTCCTCAAAGATATTATTATTAGTGGTGCTTGCATTTATGCAAGGCATCACTATTATTATTGCTCATACTTATTATTAGTGGTGCTTGCATTTATGCAAAGCATCACTATTACTATTCCTCAAAGATATTATTATTATTATTCTTCTTTTTCTGGACACTTTTTCGGCGCGTAACTCGTCTCGCACGGTTTGGCGTAGTGCCATGAAAGAGGGCTCAAATCGACCGGATTATTAAGGAGAGGTGTGCTATGACTTTTATAAGCGATCGGGTGCATGATTTCCGAAAGGGGCGCGAAAAACCTCCCGAAAACGTCCCATTGACTTTACATTGCGTCGAACTTTGGCAGGTCATAGCTCCACTCTAGGATTTTGTAGAAACATGTGGGTTACAGCATTTGAAGAGGGTGGTAACCTCTGTAAGAACATACATCACATTGGGGTGTAAGTTGTACCCCTGGGGTGTAAGAGCTGCCCAAAAGTGCCCTAATGGAAAGTCAATGGGGCGAAAATCCCATAGACTAACATTGCCAAAAAAAATTGACAGGTCACAGGTCCAAGTGAGGATTTCATAGAAACATCTGGGTTACTAAAATTGAAGAGGGTGCTAGACTCTGTCAGGACGTCCCCCACAATGGGGTGTAAGGTTACCCTAGCAACCGTTTTGGGCACCCTAGCAACATCTCCCATAGACTGCCATTATAAAATGCCCAGGTGGATATCTTTGCAGCACAGTGTCATAGAGACATGGGGGTGGGCTCATTTTACTTAGGCATCCAATCAGTATCTTAGGATCCTTAAAGACTAACTAAGCCACGCCCCTAGCAACCACTTTTGAGCACCCTAGCAACATAAAATTCAAACAGTTATATCTCGGCATCAGAACATCGTAGAGACACGGGGGTTGGACCGGTTTACTTGTGACTAGGGGTGTAACAATTGGGCACATCATTGGCCACTCCCAAGCCACGCCCCTAGCAACCAAATTTGAGCACCCTAGCAACCGAATAAACAAAGCCTTATATCTCCGCATCAGAACATCGTAGAGACACGGGGTTTGAACCGTTTGACTCATTACTCGGAGGGTAATCACTAGTGGATGCCATTTTTTTCCCTAGCAACCAAATGCAGGACCCTAGCAACAGAGTAAACAAAGCCTTATATCTCCGCATCAGAACATCGTAGAGACACGGGGTTTGGACCGTTTGACTCGTGACTCGGAGGGTAATCACTAGTGGATGCCATTTTTTTCCCTAGCAACCAAATGCAGGACCCTAGCAACAGAGTAAACAAAGCCTTATATCTCCGCATCAGAACAACATAGAGACACGGGGTTTGGACCGTTTGACTCGTGACTCGGAGCGTAATCACTAGTGGATGCCATTTTTTTCCCTAGCAACCAAATGCAGGACCCTAGCAACAGAGTAAACAAAGCCTTATATCTCCCCATCCGAACATCGTAGAGACACGGGGTTTGGACCGTTTGACTCATGACTCGGAGGGTAATCACTAGTGGATGCCATTTTTTTCCCTAGCAACCAAATACAGGACCCTAGCAACAGAGTAAACAAAGCCTTATATCTCCCCATAAGAACATCGTAGAGACACTGGGTTTGGACCGTTTGACTCATGACTCGGAGGGTAATCACTAGTGGATGCCATTTTTTTCCCTAGCAACCAAATACAGTACCCTAGCAACAGAGTAAACAAAGCCTTATATCTCTGCTTCAGAACATCGTAGAGACACGGGGGTTGAACCATTTTACTTGTGACTCGGTATGTAATCACTAGTGGGTGCCAATTTTTTCCCTAGCAACCAAATACAGTACCCTAGCAACAGAGTAAACAAAGCCTTATATCTCTGCATCAGAACATCGTACAGACACGGGGGTTGGACCGTTTGACTCGTGACTCAGAGGGTAATCACTAGTGGATGCCATTTTTTCCCCTAGCAACCAAATACAGTACCCTAGCAACAGAGTAAACAAAGCCTTATATCTCTGCATCAGAACATCGTAGAGACACGGGGGTTGGACCGTTTTACTTTTGGCTTGGAGTATAATCATACATTGTCCCCTGAAATTTGCCACGGCAAGCACCACTCACATTTTCTTCAGGAAATGTACCTATCTAGTTATTATTATTATTCTTCTTTTTCTGGACACTTTTTCGGCGCGTAACTCGTCCCGCACGCTTTGTCGTAGACCCATAAATTAGGGCTCAAATCGACCGGCTTATTGAGGAGAAGTCTGCTATGACTTTTATAAGCGATCGGGTGCAGGATTTCCGAAAGGGGGGCGAAAAACCACCCAAAAAATCCCATTGACTTAACATTGCGCCCAACTTTGACGAGTCATAGCTCCGCTCGAGGATTTTGTAGAAACATGTGGGTTACAACATTTGAAGAGGGTGGTAGGCTCTGTAAGAACATGGATCACAATGGGGTGTAAGTTGTACCCCTGGGGTGTAAGAGGTGCCCAAAAGTGCCCCAATGAAAAGTCAATGGGGCAAAATCCCATAGACTTACCATTGCAAAAATTTTGACGGGTCATAGGTCCGAGCCAGGATTTCATAGAAACATGTGGGTTACTAAATTTGAAGAGGGTACTAGACTCTGTCAGGACGTCCCCCACAATGGGGTGTAAGGTTACCATAGCAACCATTTTGGGCACCCTAGCAACCTATACCATAGACTGCCATTATAAAATGCCCGGATGGATATCTTTGCACCACAGTGTCATAGAGACATGGGGGTGGGCTCATTTTACTCAGGCATCCAATCAGTCTCTCAGGATCCTTACAGACTTACTAAGCCACGCCCCTAGCAACCACTTTTGAGCACCCTAGCAACATAAAATACAAACAGTTATATCTCGGCATCAGAACATCGTAGAGACACGGGGGTTGGACCGTTTAACTTGTGACTCGGAGTGTAATCACTGGACACATCATTGGCCACTCCCAAGCCACGCCCCTAGCAACCAAATACAGTACCCTAGCAACAGAGTAAACAAAGCCTTATATCTCCGCATCAGAACATCGTAGAGACACGGGGGTTGGACCGTTTTACTTGTGACTCGGAGTGTAATCACTGGGCACGTCATTGGCCACTCCCAAGCCACGCCCCTAGCAACCAAATACAGTACCCTAGCAACAGAGTAAACAAAGCCTTATATCTCCGCATCAGAACATCGTAGAGACATGGGGTTTGGACCGCTTGACTCGTGACTCGGAGGGTAATCACTAGTGGATGCCATTTTTTCCCCTAGCAACCAAATACAGTACCCTAGCAACAGAGTAAACAAAGCCTTATATCTCCGCATCAGAACATCGTAGAGACACGGGGGTTGGACCGTTTGACTCGTGACTCGGAGGGTAATCACTAGTGGATGCAATTTTTTTCCCTAGCAACCAAATACAGTACCCTAGCAACAGAGTAAACAAAGCCTTATATCTCCGCATCAGAACATCGTAGAGACACGGGGTTTGGACCGTTTGACTCGTGACTCGGAGGGTAATCACTAGTGGATGCCATTTTTTTCCTTAGCAACCAAATACAGTACCCTAGCAACAGAGTAAACAAAGCCTTATATCTCCGCATCAGAACATCGTAGAGACACGGGGGTTGGACCGTTTGACTCATGACTCGGAGGGTAATCACTAGTGGATGCCATTTTTTCCCTAGCAACCAAATACAGTACCCTAGCAACAGAGTAAACAAGCCCTTATATCTCCGCATCAGAACATCGTAGAGACACGGGGTTTGGACCGTTTGACTCGTGACTCGGAGTGTAATCACTAGTGGATGCCAATTTTCTCCCTAGCAACCAAATACATTACCCTAGCAACAGAGTAAACAAAGCCTTTTATCTCCACATCAGAACATCGCAGAGACACGGGGGTTGGACCGTTTGACTCGTATCTCGGAGTGTAATCACTAGTGGATGCCAATTTTTTCCCTAGCAACCAAATACAGTACCCTAGCAACAGAGTAAACAAAGCCTTATATCTCCGCATCAGAACATCGTAGAGACACGGGGGTTTGACCGTTTGACTCGTGACTCGGAGTGTAATCACTAGTGGATGCCAATTTTCTCCCTAGCAACCAAATGCAGTACCCTAGCAACCGGATAAACAAAGCCTTATATCTTCGCTTCAGAATATCGTAGAGACATGTGGGTTGAATTGTTTTACTTTTGGCTTGGAGTATAATCATATATTGTCCCCCGAAATTTGCCACGGCAAGCACCACTTCACATTTTCTTCAGGAAATGTACCTATCTAGTTATTATATCTTATTATTCTTATGTCTGCACACTTTTTCGGCGCGTAACTCGTCCCACACGGTTTGTCGTAGACCCATAAATTAGGGCTCAAATCGACCGGCTTATTGAGGAGAGGTGTGCTATGACTTTTATAAGCGATCGGGTGCAGGATTTCCGAAAGGGGGGCGAAAAACCACCCAAAAAATCCCATTGACTTAACATTGCGCCCAACTTTGACGAGTCATAGCTCCGCTCGAGGATTTTGTAGAAACATGTGGGTTACAACATTTGAAGAGGGTGGTAGGCTCTGTAAGAACATGGATCACAATGGGGTGTAAGTTGTACCCCTGGGGTGTAAGAGGTGCCCAAAAGTGCCCCAATGAAAAGTCAATGGGGCAAAATCCCATAGACTTACCATTGCAAAAATTTTGACAGGTCATAGGTCCGAGCCAGGATTTCATAGAAACATGTGGGTTACTAAATTTGAAGAGGGTGCTAGACTCTGTCAGGACGTCCCCCACAATGGGGTGTAAGGTTACCATAGCAACCATTTTGGGCACCCTAGCAACCTATACCATAGACTGCCATTATAAAATGCCCGGATGGATATCTTTGCACCACAGTGTCATAGAGACATGGGGGTGGGCTCATTTTACTCAGGCATCCAATCAGTCTCTCAGGATCCTTACAGACTTACTAAGCCACGCCCCTAGCAACCAAATTTGAGCACCCTAGCAACCGAATAAACAAAGCCTTATATCTCCACATCAGAACATCGTAGAGACACGGGGGTTGGACCATTTTACTTGTGACTCGGAGTGTAATCACTGGGCACATCATTGGCCACTCCCAAGCCACGCCCCTAGCAACCAAATACAGTACCCTAGCAACAGAGTAAACAAAGCCTTATATCTCCGCATCAGAACATCGTAGAGACACGGGGGTTGGACCGTTTTACTTGTGACTCGGAGTGTAATCACTGGGCACATAATTGGCCACTCCCAAGCCACGCCCCTAGCAACCAAATACAGTACCCTAGCAACAGAGTAAACAAAGCCTTATATCTCCACATCAGAACATCGTAGAGACATGGGGGTTGGACCGTTTGACTCATGACTCGGACGGTAATCACTAGTGGATGCCATTTTTTTCCCTAGCAACCAAATACAGTACCCTAGCAACAGAGTAAACAAAGCCTTATATCTCCGCATCAGAACATCGTAGAGACATGGGGTTTGGACCGTTTGACTCGTGACTCGGAGGGTAATCACTAGTGGATGCCATTTTTTTCCCTAGCAACCAAATACAGTACCCTAGCAACAGAGTAAACAAAGCCTTATATCTCCGCATCAGAACATCGTAGAGACATGGGGGTTGGACCGTTTGACTCATGACTCGGAGGGTAATCACTAGTGGATGCAATTTTTTTCCCTAGCAACCAAATACAGTACCCTAGCAACAGAGTAAACAAAGCCTTATATCTCCGCATCAGAACATCGTAGAGACACGGGGATTGGACCGTTTGACTCGTGACTCGGAGGGTAATCACTAGTGGATGCCATTTTTTTCCCTAGCAACCAAATACAGTACCCTAGCAACAGAGTAAACAAAGCCTTATATCTCCGCATCAGAACATCGTAGAGACACGGGGGTTGGATCGTTTGACTCGTGACTCGGAGGGTAATCACTAGTGGATGCCATTTTTTTCCTTAGCAACCAAATACAGTACCCTAGCAACAGAGTAAACAAAGCCTTATATCTCCGCATCAGAACATCGAAGAGACACGGGGGTTGGACCGTTTGACTCATGACTCGGAGGGTAATCACTAGTGGATGCCATTTTTTCCCTAGCAACCAAATACAGTACCCTAGCAACAGAGTAAACAAACCCTTATATCTCCGCATCAGAACATCGTAGAGACACGGGGTTTGGACCGTTTGACTCGTGACTCGGAGTGTAATCACTAGTGGATGCCAATTTTCTCCCTAGCAACCAAATACATTACCCTAGCAACAGAGTAAACAAAGCCTTTTATGTCCACATCAGAACATCGCAGAGACACGGGGGTTGGACCGTTTGACTCGTATCTCGGAGTGTAATCACTAGTGGATGCCAATTTTTTCCCTAGCAACCAAATACAGTACCCTAGCAACAGAGTAAACAAAGCCTTATATCTCCGCATCAGAACATTGTAGAGACACGGGGGTTTGACCGTTTGACTCGTGACTCGGAGTGTAATCACTAGTGGATGCCAATTTTCTCCCTAGCAACCAAATACAGTACCCTAGCAACCGAATAAACAAAGCCTTATATCTTCGCATCAGAATATCGTAGAGACATGTGGGTTGAATTGTTTTACTTTTGGCTTGGAGTATAATCATATATTGTCCCCCGAAATTTGCCACGGCAAGCACCACTTCACATTTTCTTCAGGAAATGTACCTATCTAGTTATATAATGCTATTCTGTAATTTCCCTTTGTCATTAAGAATTATTAAACATGCGTCTTTGTGTTTACATCCACTTTAATAGATGCAAATTCAGCTTTCCTTAAATGAATATAATTATAGACTAGGGGTGTAAATCGGACAATTCATTGTGATATGTTACAAAATTTATTTTCTCTGCCAGCGATGTGATATTTGCAGAGACAGCTAACATTTCTTCAGTGCAATTATGATTTGATTTGATTATTTATTCATACTTTAATATTACGTTATATTTTTATTAAGTCACAAATGCAAACAAAATATATAACATGAATATTTAATTAAACTCTTTAAAAGAGGCACAATCTCTGTCACAATTGGGACGTTTACAATAACAAACTATTATGTCAAATAAAATCAATCTTATGATGGCAACAGTCAAAGTCTTCAGTGTTTCAGTTCGTGCTGATAAAGGTTTTCTTTCAATCTGGTTGTTAAATCCATTTTTCCAAATACAAAATATTTCCAAAACCACGAATTGGATCTGATAGCAGTCCCAGCATCTTTTGTCTCTTCATTGTGTTTTCACTGCCAGAACCGCTTTGTTGCTGCATCGCATTCACTTGCTGACACAAGCACACGAAAATAAACTAGATGGACGTTACGTCAACGAATGAGGACATGAAAAGTGTCAAAACAAATGCACCTCACATAGATATTTCATGTGTGGCATTGATGCATCGTATCATTAGAAATGTAATCAATCCACTGATTCCTATTGATTATTACACCACTAATATAGACCTCTCACCTTCTTTCTTCATACAGTTATGTAAACTTAAAAATAAAATAAAAATCTTCAGCTCCAAAGGAAGGAGACTTTCATAAAGAGTGCAAGACTCAAACTAAAAGACTCTTATTCAGAGAAAGCTTTGCAGGGAGCTCAGATTTTCAATTGAATCTTGTGCTGGGAAGCGAGCTGTATTTTAGTTTGAAGAGTTTTTTATAAAACCGGGCTGTAGATGTTTTGTGCTTGAATGAGAATATGATTATATAAATCTGTAATCACTGTCCTGCCTCCTGTTTTATCCTCCTGAGGCTTTTGATTTAGTCCTCTGTTCCAGTGGGAATCCCAGTCAGTGGGCTAATGTGTGTCACGTGTGCTGGTGCTCCACATTTAAACAACAATTTCAGTTTATTGGGCCAAAAAATGTAATTCTTAGTAGGAGAGCTGGATAAAATGTAGGTCAGAGAACACGTCTCCCATTTCTTTATAATGGTTTGCTTTTCATGAACATAAAATAACTGAGAATTTCAAGTAACAGTATGTTTATATATGATGAGTAATGTATGTTTATGAGAAGAGCAGTGTATGTATTAAATAGCTACGGGTATAGAAACCATTAAACAATATTTCTGCTTGTTTTGTTAGAATTTTTATCAGTCGTTGCTTCATCACTTTGGGCCTGGACAAGTTTAAGTTATAAGACCCTTACTGTTGAGTCTCCATACACAATCCACCAAGCATTGCTCAGCACAAAATGTTATGAACAGAATTGAAGAAATGAAGTTTTATAGCCTTTACACCATCAGCCAAAGCTGTAAAATCTCTTGCTTACCCATTTCACGCTGGGAGAAAGAGAGAGAGAGAGAGCGAGAAAGAGAGAGAGAGAGAGAGAGAGAGAGAGAGGACAAAGGAAGGTGTAAGAGAGATGAAAAGAACCAGCATGGGCGATTAAACACCAATTTTCTTTTATTAATTGCATATCCTTTGTCATATATTCTGTCATAGATCAGTGTGTCGTGCAGGTTTCTATGGGATTTGTTATATATATATATATATAATGTTATCTGTGGATTGGCAGGCAATCATGGCTCAGTTACCCCAGGAGCAGAAGGCGAAGATTGCAGAGCAGGTGGCCAGTTTCCAGGAGGAAAAGAGCAAACTGGACGCTGAGGTGTCCAAGTGGGATGACAGCGGTAATGACATCATCGTTCTGGCCAAGCAGATGTGTATGATTATGATGGAGATGACAGACTTCACCAGGTAAGAGCAAACCTCCCTCTTTACTGCCTCTCTTACAAGCGCACACACACAAACCTCTTAGACTCAACCCAATAGGCTTCTCTGGCCATGCATTAATGCTTGGGTTTCACTATGTGCCGGCTCAGTGATTCAGCTTTATATTGGTTTGTATGGCAGTTTGCATTGGCAGTGAAATGTGCACTCGTTTTCTTGGAGGAGAAACCTTTTCTGATATTAAAAGGCAATCTGGTGAGGTCTGGTTTTTATACCTAATTTCCCCTGTCATTTGCTTAAATCGACCATCAATTAGTGAGGCCTAATATTAACCGAGACAAGCGCTTGGTTCCATCTCATGCAGTTCTTTTCCCTCTTAGTGGAAGCAAATGAGCTGTGTGGGGTTTTTTTCTTAGGCTTTTACGTGCCTCATTTCCCTGCCTCTTTGTTTTTCTGTCATACGTGATTCATATATCCTCCTGTGTGTGTGAAAGACAAGAGGTTGTAGGCTAGAGAAATTATTCATCCTTGTTTTTTAACACAAGTATACACCGCGTCAGAATCGGTTGTGGGTGGGTTTCCATCACATACAGTTCGATTGTGGTTATGAATGCTGTTGCAGGAAAAATAGTAAAGTGACTTTGGTTATTCAGTCATATGGAGAGTATTTTCACCTAGAAACAAACACAGCAGAAGAAAAGGTCATCTGCGGTCCTTTTCTTTTTAATGGCAGAATGAAGGAAAGGCACATTGTAGGTGTGACCGAGAAGATGTTCATGGTCCACACACCTAAGAGTTAACAGCCATCTGCTCTCCCCGAGGACACGCTGTGTGATGGAGAGATAGAGAAAATGTATTGGTCTATCCGTTTTCCCTGCCTATGCTTACTACACAAAGGACACGAATAGGCGATGTACGTGTATTGTAATGTCTCCAGGATGCCTCTCACTTATCTATAGCCACCTTATCTAAAGACCTGGTAGGAGAAAAGGTACCCTTATCCGTCTTTTCCTTGTGTTCAGGAACCCTCATTCCTGCATACTACAATGAATGTTCATGTCATCAATATTCCAACAGACTAATGCACATTTACCAGACCGGCAGTAAAAATAATCTAACTGACCTGTTCTTGTTCCAGATGCTGATTGGTCAATAGAGTGTTGCAGCTAGTTTAAAATCCACAGCTGATGCCAAACTGTTATTAGTTAACAGTCACATAATATGGCATTTCAAGATGTAAAATAAGTCTCAATTGTCACTGTTAAAAAGGCCCACTTTGGGGGGGTGCAGGAAAAGTGCAGTTTTTGTGTGCGCGTGTGTCTCTTTAAATGCATATGAGCTTAAAACATACAGCATATTTTTAATAAAACAATCCCCTTACTTCAATGTTCATAATGAATCTTGTAAAGATTTAAATTATGACCGAACTGTTGTCTTTGGATATCTGTGGGCGGGGCCTGTGCAAGTGACATCAACGTATGCCATGAGACTATTGATGTTTCACATGGATTTTAAAAGGCTGATTTTTATCATTACAGGGTGGTTGTGTATACAGTTATGTTCAAACATATCAAAGTGAATTTCTCAATATGTACACTACCAGTCAAAACTTTTAAAATGTTAACTATGATCTGAAAAATCTTTTAATCTGAAGGTGTGTGTATGGTTAAATGCTTGAAATTTCTTTTGTAGACAATAACAAAAATGATATTTTTTATTTCATAATATTATTTGTGAAGTAGTTTATTTAAACCATGGGTCTCAAACTTGGGTTGGTACTAATATATGCAGGACAGGTGCCCTCAAGGAACAATGATGGAGACTCATGACTAATGCTGCGTTCCAGGCAGGTTTTTAAACCCGTGAGTTACGACTTCAAAACCACGACTCACGACTCTATGCGTTCCAGGCAGCCTGTAACTCGTGTTTTTACAACCTTCTACCGGTGAAAGTGCACTGGAACGGCAGTCAAACCCGTGACTTCCCACCTGTGAACTCGTACTAGATCGATGTACTCCCAGTTCAGAGTCGTGAGTCGTGGTTTTGAAGTCGTGAGTTACGGGTTACAGGTTGCCTGGAACGCAGCATAAGACTATTAAATATTGAAGGAAAAGCAGCCAATAAGAGCCCAGTAGGCTTGGGCGGTAATACGGTAATATGGTATACCGCGGGATCTAAAAATAGCAAAGGTATCAATTTCTATACCGCCATACCGGCCTTTAAAAAAAAACAATGAACTTATATAGCAGACAAGGATTAAATATTAAATTAGGGATGGCGAAAACTAAACATTTTCTTCAACGACCACCGAGCCATTAACTGATTAGTTTAAAACAAGTTACGCTGTTTGAAATAACAGCCATTTCGAGCCGCGCCTGCAATTTCGCAACTCTGTCGCATCTCTCTGCTGCTCTGCCTCCGGCTCATGCGAAACATGATTCCCGCAAACGTGTCGCCGAGGAGCTTGTATGCTGCTTGTATGTAATCAGAGGACAAATGACTCCTTAGTTTCAATGGTTTTGGTAAGGTGATCGCGTGGAAAATAAAGGCGTTTGTCTTATTAGAAGCTCATTTGAAACACTGCCACGGCTTATTTAAGAAAATGACAGCTCCGGAGAGACGGCGCTTAAGTTTGAGGTAGTGCTAAAAATAATAAAGAAAGATGATGATCATCATCACCTTATCAGTTAGCACTAAAATGTAGATGTAATGTAATTCCAAATCTAAACCCATCTTATGCGGAATGTTGCCTAATAGACTGCAAAACGATAAAACAGGCACCTTCAGAATGCATTAAAGACGCACCGCCAAGGCAGGTCTAACTGCCTTCTAATAACGACTAGAACAACTCTTTTGTATAATTATTATTACTTTTTTATTTTTCAAAAAGACAAGTGTTAACTTCTGTTAAGTGCAACATGGACGATGCAATGCTTTGCTGATGCAAGCCGCGATAAAGCCCTTGTCTGTTTTAGAAAAATGCAGCAAAGATATTAAATGCTGATGTATGAGTTTCATTTATTTATGATGAGGTCCGTGCGTTCTAGTTAACAATGCAATGCAAGCGAACGCGCCGTGTCGGCGCCTCCATGTCATGGTTATTATATTGTCTACTATATTTGCTTTTAATTTATTAAATACGTGCAATTGGTTGATAAAACATTTATTAAAATTAAGACACAATTTATACAAAACGAAATTCACTTTAAAGAAAGGCTTTCTACAAAGCAAAACCTAATTAAGTGGTAAAAATGTCTAATGATTTACAAAAAAAAAACTTAATCTGCACTTTACTGTTAAAAGACGTGAATGTTAATAATTCTGAATACAACCAGGAAAGACTTTCGTTTTAAATATTTTATTGCTGGATTTTACAAAAAATATTTTTATTTTATTTGCTGGAATATGCAGAAATTAAAGTTAACAGAAAGAGGACTTTATTTCATTAAAATATGGTGGAATGTGCAGAAAATAGGTTTAAATGTTCAGCAATTTTCTTCAAGTCTGAGACTGTTGCTTTGATTAAATTTTAGCTTGATGCAACGCGAGTGCACGAAACGCCGTGACCTTGCGCCAGAACCCAAATGCCGTGACCTTGCGCCAAATGTTTTTATTGGTTTATAAGTACAAACAGGCAAGTTGTGAAAAATTGAGTGTGAGGGATTTGTTCACTTCACACAAAAATATCCTGGAAATTGGAATGAGATGGCTAACTGTAGTCGCGTTTAGTCCACTGTCTATAATAGCCTAATTTAGAGATCACTTTTTTAACCGACAACTGGTTAATTCTGTTTGAGCTTAGTATTTAACTTTTTTCATAAACTGCTAGTTGTTGCTAATAAAAGTTGTTAATATTGTTGTGCAGGTTATTTTGTTATTGTTTCAGTATTAGTGTTTGGTATTCAGTTTCTAAAGGGTTTAGGCACAAGCCAACATTATAGTGAAGCCGTCTGATTACGTCATAATTTTTTAATTATTATATACGGTAATACCGTATACCGGGGTAAAATAGGGAGGCGGTTTGATGGTATCAAAATTTGGATACCGCCCAAGCCTAGAGCCCAGATTAAATGTGTAACTCCTTCAATATTCTTTAAAATTCTTTCTAAGGTGAAACTTCAAGAAGTTTCTTGATAAAATGACACAAGAACAATTTTGCAATTTCTAGGCGAAATGACTGCACTTTAGATGATTATATATAACATTGTTGATGTATTTTGGATTAATTTAGTCACCAATATATTTCCTACATTTACATAGTTGGATTGAAAAAAAATGTTGCATATAAACTTTTGACTGGTAGTGTACATCATTTTGCAGAACTTGTAGAGAGTTACCTTCTGTTAATGTCTTATCATTTGTATTGACCAAGCTTTTATAAAGCTTTTTGACTTTTGATTTTATAATAAACATTTTTAAAGCACAGTAAATACAGCATATAATCTCAGCCTATAAATGAAAAGTATTTCTTAAATATACATCAGGCCTTTCATCTGTCTGTTGTTGTTCTTTTATTAGTTGATTTTTTTTTATTATTTTTCTTTGAAGTGTTGTAGTTCTGTAATGGTTGGGTCAAACACTTCAATGCTTTTGCTCTGATTAGTTTTATCCCACTATAAAGTGAACCTAACTAATCAATGATGACATTTCATGTCAACTGTTTTCATTATCATTTTTCTTTGTTAGTTGTTGCTGCCATGTAATGCATACATTTATTGTTTGTTCTATTGAATTGATGGCATTATCTCTGTTGAAGGTTTAACTGAGACGGCCACATCTTGACTTGTTGAAATCTGTCATTGTCCTAAATTTAAAAGCAACAAGGCGGCAATACATCTGTCAGTAATGTTGCACAGATTTGGTGGCATTTGCATGAAAAATGGCAATGGTTGCTGATGTGTCACCTGGAGAAATGTGCCGAGCGAAGGTCTCGGCGAGTTAATTCAGTCCTTGCCCAAATTATTGCCCCTCGACCTTGAGTAGGTACACAGTCCTGTGAAGGTTAATGCAATAAAGAGGAAATTGATTTCGAGAGCCTCAATATCTGCAGAGGAGCGCCCTGCCACCAGTTCTGTGTACGTCCCTTTCTGCTCATGAATAAAGCATGCGTTTCCTAGAATCATGTCGCATATTTTGGAGCCACCTGTCTGTGCATGCTGTGGGCCAGTGCTTGAGTAGCCATAAACCGCACGCACAATTGCGCTACCCCATCTGGAACGAGTATCAGTGACTAATTCACGGGCACTCCTTCAGATTTGAATATTCCAGTATGGGATTGTGAAGTGAAATGGAGTCGCCCTTGATCTACAGTCACATCAACTCTGAATCCCAATCTGAGGAGGGAAATCAGATCTGAGTTTTATAAATGTACTTAAGCTTTTGTTGGTAGCTCTTTGTGGCGTTTTTAATTCTTGTGATGCTGTGCTTTATTATGTGCTCGTGGGAAGATCCTCTCTGAAAAACATTGAACCACAGACACTGAGTCGTAATGACTTTAGGGGAAAAGAGGAACACAAAATTCCATCTGTTGTGGGTTGGATTGTTGGGTTTAGCCTGAAGAGAGCAGCTTTGAATCCAGGTTGCGCCACTTGCCAACTGTGCCCCGCAGTCCCTCATGGGCACACAAAACTGGCAAATGGCTCGACCGGAGCGCTGCGGGGAGGGGGGCGACATGGGACGCAGGGACGGATGAGTCCAGAACGATTAAATGAACTGAAGTGGCAGTGACCCCTGGAAACTTGACCAAACATTACAGAAGTGGGTGGGAATTGTTGTTAGCTTAAACCATCTGTCTTTCTTTCTCTGTCCGTCTCACTTCTTTGATGTCTCTCATTTCTTCTTACATCTCTGTCTTCAAGCTAAGACTGAATGAAAGCATGTTGGAGGGGATCCTCTTTTAAATGAGATTAATCAATTGGAGGAGATTTGATGTCTTGGCCTAATAGCATCGTTCATGTTGGGCTGCCCTGAGCAGTTGGCTGCAAAATGACGTCTTGACGCCTATCATCCATAGTTCATAATACAATATAACAGAAGAGTAACTGTGAATGAAACTGTGTTTGTTTGTGTGTAATTTTTATATTTCAATGTTTTCCCTAGGGGTAAAGGACCACTCAAAAACACTTCAGACGTGATCAGTGCTGCAAAGAAGATTGCTGAAGCTGGCTCGAGAATGGACAAGCTGGGCCGTGCAATAGCAGATCAAGTAAGTTCAACATAGCTCCGTCACTGGCTGGTGAATACTAAACACATGCTCCATCACTGGCTCTTGTGTTATACTAAAGACATTGAATTCTTATAAGGGCCTACTGTAGCTAAGTTTCCATTGCATGTAGATTAAACACACTTGCAAAATCATGCCATCTACATTAACAGATGATATACGACTGAAACATAGTTTTTCTTATTTCATGAGAAGTCATTCCAAACATCACGTTGACTAATTCGTAAACCTAAAAACATATCACATCCACCACAATAGTCATTATTGTTAACTAAAGGAGACGAAAGAGTATTATACATTAACATAACATTGTTGGGAAGAAAAGCCAATTATACTTTGTGCGGCACCGTTTAGATGTTTCTTGGAGGTAATAGTACAAATATTTTAAATCAAGAGAGATGTAGGAGTGTTATTCAAATATTATTGACAATGAAAGCCTCTTATATGTGGTAGCAGACACATATTGAGGTGTTTCCTGGAGGTTTTAGTTCATACAGGGTTCCCACGGGTCCTTGAAATCCTTGAAAGTTTGTCAATCTGGTGCAAAAAATTCAAGGCCCTGGAAAATATACATATATATTTTTCATTTATAGTTTACATATACAGAGTTTTCTGGAAAAAAATCCATATTATTCTAGACTTTTGAAGCACACATGCTAAACTGTTAGCTTTAAATGCTTATATCATCTATGCGAATATGGCAGACCTGCCAACCTGTACGCATTTTGCGTAGCAGGTACTCATTTTGACCTCAAAGTACGGTGGTATGATTTGTCACTCTAAACTACGCAAAAACCTGATGACGCCCTTTGCCGCGCGAAGTACTCAAAAGAAGCAACAGAAAAAAGAAAAATATGTCCAATCAATCCACTGGGCTCATCCACCACATAGAAAGTGGGGATGATTGACAAGTCGTATGGCCAATCAGTAACAAGAGTGTGCTATCGATGGAATCACAAAATCCAGCGTGATCTCCTTCCTCCACCCGCAGTTTCTGACCATCTTTTTCAACGGAGAGTCAAGACGTCTGACCCGCTAAGGTAAACTGGTCAGGGTGGATGTGCAAATAATGAAATAATGCATTAGCTTAATCCTTTGAAGTCGACGGTCGCACGGGCTCCGTTTCATAACGTGCACGTGACCGCAAGATGCGTTAACATTACTTCTGATTTGTAAATGAGCATTATTTATAATTGAGCGCTTACGAAAAAGTACAATGATTTTACCATGGGGAGAGCATCCAGTTTTAGTCAAATAAAAACGGAAAGTTCACTCTCAGTGAAGGGAATCCACCTGACATCCGAGTGAAGCGGATTAAATGCGTTCTGAAATAACGCGCTCTTGATAATTGTCAATAAAATAAAACGTCATATACAAACCACATCAAATAAAGTTTTATAAATGGAGATTATCTCGTGTCTCGAGCGCCCACGTGATAGGTGCCTATGCCGTACTGTACTGCACTGTAAACAAAGCTACAATAAAAACCCTAACCCTAACACCGTCTTTGGCAATATTTTAGATAGCAATATACTTCCTGACTCCGCGTCACCCTGTTTTTGTCGTTAAGCCTCACCATTGGTTGAATTTGATATACACATTCAGATGCACTTACCCCTGGAGGCGTCCCCAAAGTGTCAATGCAGTGACGCAGCACAAGTTCCCTCAAAAGGGAACTGTAACAATGTATCTTAAAAGGTAACACAATGTAACCTTGCTCTCACTTGAAATGTGTCCCCAAATTTAGTCCTTGAATTTTAGGGTATTGGACCTGGAAAGTCCTTGAAAGGTCCTTGAATTTGAAGTAAACTAAGGTGTGGGAACCCTGTTTATACATATTCAAATAATAATTGTGACTTGCTTACATCAGGTGACCTGAAAATGTTAGAAACATTTTGAAATGATAATGAAGTCTGTGATTGTACAATCCATACTATAAGACTTCTGTGAATTTAATCCCCATAGTCCAACACTTTATTTTCATGGAAACGCTTTTATTTCTCAAGCTAAGCGACAGGTTCACAAGCTTTGTGAAAATAATATTGAAAAAATTTCAGTGAGCATCAAACCATGGCATGTGCTTAGTTTTTTCTCAGTAGAAAGGAATATTGTGAACTAGGGAAAGGGTTTTGCACAACAAAATCGTCGGCCATTACTCACCCCACCGTGAAGGCCTCGCCTCTCGGTTTGTCATTTAATTAAACTCACGCGTCTTGCTGCGCTAGCTGGCATGAAAATTACCAGGTGACATCTAAATGGCGCACTCAGGGTATGATTTTAAGATTCATAGAAAGACACTTGCATTATTTCTGTGCAATGCTAACAAACTAGCAGGAAGAACGTTGTGACCTTGTAAAGGTCTGGGTTGTGTTGCATTTGTTTTCAATGTTTTTTACCCATGTGCCGCAGTGCAGGATCCACAGTACGTGAAGATACGCTGCATTATCCTATTTGTGGCCGTTAATTAGCCATGCCAGTGAACATCTGCAGTATGCTTTCAAAAAGATTCCTTGAACATAATCTCGCATAATAAGCGGTCTTCGTGCGAACTGCAGCTTCACACTTTTGATATTTTATTTAGATCAGACTTTGATCCGGCAAGCCGCAGCTCCACTTTTCAAGTCGCTAGTAAAGCTACCTGTGCTGACCCAATTGGAGAGGAATACAAAATGTCCGGTTCAGAGACTGTAAGAGCTTTCATAGCCAGCCGCATCCAACGTTTTCTTTTATGTTGCTTATTCAGTGTGGTGAATACAATGATAATTCCCTGCAGAAAACAGATGGGTACTGCGCAGGTTCTTCACACAAACTCGCATGTTAAGTAAATTGCGGTTTCTTGTAGTAATCCCACCGTTGGTTTAGTAGTGGAATTGATTTGTATGTAGATTAATAATTGGGGGAATTGAATAGTCTGAAGTGCTACATGCATGAATAAGTAAAGTATGCATTGACTGTGTAAAAGGGGTCTGCTTGAGTGCTTTTAAATGTGTGCATCCCTCCCCCAAGTGAAACCTGCCCTGGGTTCATTCTGCCCTGACTGAGAATGAAGGAATTAAGGGCAGTAGGTGAAAGAAATTTAAAAGAGGTACGGAAAGCCCCGTGTGAGACCTGAATCTATTAAGTGTGATTCGTCTTTAATTAGCAGGGTAATTACCAGGTGGCAGCTTTTTTATATATATATTTATTCAGGACTATATTTAGACTGATCCTCAAACCTTCCTGCATAGGCGAGGGGAAAATGTACAAAGAGGCAGTGCCTCGTACTGAAGGATGAATCATCAGATTCAGAGGAGCCTGTAAAAGGATGGAAAGCAAATGATCATGACACTCATTTACCCAGTGTCTCTCTCTCTCTCTCGCTCTCTCTCTCTCTGTCTCTCTCTCTCTCTCTCTCTCTCACATACACTCTCGCGCACTCTCTCTCACTTGCACTCTCTCACGTAATCTCTCGCACACTCTCTCTCTCGCATACTCTCTCTATCTCGTGCATTCTCTCTCGCACGCACTCGGGCGCTCTCTCACTTGCGCACTCTCACACTCCCTTGCGTATTCTCTCTCGCACACTCACTTGCGCACACTTTCGCACTCGCACACTCACTCGCGCGCGCTCTCTCCCTTGCACACTCTCTCTTGCACACCTATCTATCTCTCTCTCTCTCTCTCTCTCAACTATCTCTCTATCTCTCTCTCTCTCTCTCTCTCTCTCTCTCTCTCTCTCTTCAAAAGAAAAATTGGGAGGGTTTGCTGGAGAAGGTGTCTGCCAAATTGTCGAAATGGAATTGGCTATTGCCACAATTGTCCTATAGAGGTAGAGTTCTGGTTGTTAATAATCTCGCTGCATCCATGTTGTGGCACAGGACTATTGCTATGGAGCCACCAGAAGAACTTATTCAAAAGATACAAAGGACATTGGTGAACTTTTTCTGGAACGGACAGCATTGGATCCGTGCAGCTGCCCTTTATCTTCCAATTCAGGAGGGTGGTCAAGGCTTGGTGGATGTGAGAAGTCGGATCCGGGCCTTTAGGATACAAGCTGTACAGAGACTCCTTTACAACCAAGAGGTCGTCTGGGCCAAAACAGCAAATGTCTTGTTGAAGAAGGCAGGAGGTCTTGGATTTGATAAACACTTGTTTTTAATAAAGTTGGAAGACGTAAGCCTGTCGGAGCTCCCACTTTTTTATAAGTCTATGATGCAAACATGGAAAGCTGTCTTCAAAGTGGAAAGAGACATGGATGATGTAGGACACTGGATTTCAGAAGAACCACTGTTTTTTAACCCATTGATCCAGACTAGATTGCTGTCTTCGGTCAGTGTAAGGAGATGTTTGTTGAAAAATGGTGTTCGGAAACTTGGACATCTTTTGGGTGAGCAGGGCTGGAAATCTGTCGAGACTCTTCAAGAGATGACGGGCTTCAATTCCATGCGTCTTGTTTCTAAGCTGAAGGAGGAAATATATCATGCATTACCAAGTGGTTTTAGGACCTGGATAGAACTGAGACAAACACAAGACAGGAGTGATGGTCAGTTTTTTCCAAAAATGAGAATTCTCCCGGCCATAAATGAGGAGGATGAAGGGGATTTTGTGGATTCCATATTGACTTTTAAGACTCCTGAATTGGATTATTTCGAGGATGTGAGTAAGAAAGCAATTTATTGCATCTTAGTTAAAATTACACATCGAGAATCCTTGAAGCATCAAAAAGCTTCTAGATGGACAGAACTGTTACAACCAGAACTTCTCGTGAGGGACAGGTGGCGCGCCCTGTATAAACCCCCTGTAGAGAAGCGGACTGCTGATCTGCAGTGGAGGATTATTCATGGGGCCATAGCTACAGACGGGCATGTGGCACACCTGAATCCAGCGGTAGTTGGGGTATGTAGTTTTTGTGGGAGGCAAGAAGATGTAGAACACTTGTTTTTAAGGTGTAATAGACTAAAAGATCTTTTTGAATTGCTTAAAGCTTGTTTTAGAGGGTTTGATGAAGATTTTTCTGATAAGGTGTTTATTGGGGGAGTGAAATACAAGGTTTCAATGAGAAGAAAAATGTGTCTACTAAATTATTTGATTGGAACAGCTAAACTAGCAATCTGGAAAACAAGAAAAAATAAAGGGTTACAGCTTGCAACAACTGAACCTGAGATGATGTTTAGATATTTGGTAGAGGGAAGATTGAAAATTGAGTTTGCTTATTATAAACTTACAAATAATGTGATGTGCTTTTGTGATGTCTGGTGTTTTAATGAGGTTTTATGTACAGTGTATGAGGACATTCTTGTTATCAATTTTTGAAATGTGTATGTTGATATTTTGCATTTGTTATTTATTTGTTTTCTTTTGGATTTTATTTTGGTTGGTTTTAATATTTCTATTTTTGAGGTGTAATGTAAATTTGATGTTAATATCATGAAGTAGGCTAATAAAGGGCGTGTTAAACCTCTCTCTCTCTCTCTCTCTCTCTCTCTCTCTCTCTCTCTCTTCCTCCTCTCTCTCTCTCTCTCTCTCTCTCTCTCTCTCTCTCCTCTCTCCTCTCTCTCCTCTCTCTCTCTCTCTTCTCTCTCCTCTCTCTCTCTCTCTCTCTCTCTCTCTCTCTCTCTCTCTCTAGCACACTCTCTCTCTCTCGCACACTCACTCTCTCTCGCACACTCACTCTCTCTCTCTCTCACTATCACTTGCGCACTCTCTCTCACTTGCACACTCTCTCACATACTCCCTCGCGTACTTTCTCTCGCACACTCACTCACTCTCTTGCGCACTCACTATCTCTCTCGCACACTCTCTGGCGCACTTTCACACTCTCTCTCTCGCACACTCACTCGCACGCTCTCTCTCACTTGCACTCTCTCTCGCACACTCTCTCGTGTACTCACTATCTCACGCACGCTTTCTATCTCTCGCTCACTCACTCACACTCTCTCTCTCTCTCTCTCTCTCTTGTCATATCAAAGGCCTGTCACAGAATACACAACAGTGGGCCCCAGCATCGCTCCCGTCTGCTTGTCTAGTTTGTCATGTCATTGAAATGTGCTTGTGTAAAGGCTGAGATTGCAGACAGACACTGTAAAACACAAGAGTGGGGTCTATAGTGGTCACATGACCAAAAATATTTAGTTAAACCTTGTTTGGAAACCTGGAACATGTAGGTGGTTTAAATTGTGACAGGAAAAGACATTTAAGAAGAGCATTGCATAAGTCGGCTATTACTTTGAGCCAGCAAAGAAACTGCAACATAAACGTCCCAGCTGGCTTGACTCTTAAACCTGTCTAATCAAAATAAGGATGTGACAAATGTACTCCTTGCTTTTTAAGGGCAACCAAAGATGCAGACAGGACAGAGGTACCCAAGCGAATGGTGCGCCTGAATAGAGGTCTTTTAAAAATCCATGGGTGGTTCATCTTATCTGTGAATCAGACTTTACCCTTCAGGTGTATAGAAACCATCTTGCCGTACAAGCGATTCATAACACCGTTGTACAGAGACACAGAGGGTTTGTTTCTTTTTAGGCTGCTGCCAGAAATGTTCGGTTGAATGGCTGTAACGGAGCTTGATTAAGGTTTAAAGGAAGATGCAGGATTTAGGTCATGGCCACACAAAGGTCTGCACTGCGGTTTATTAACAATTTATAGGCAGATACCTTAAGGGGGGCGTCTTATGAGGTTTTCATCTAATCAAATAACCCTGTGTAATTGAGATTTATAATGTAAATGTGTGAGCCACCCCACCATCCATAAATAAACACCCATGTTCATTACACGCACACATACATGAGGGCATTAAACAGGGTGGCAGGACTGCGGGTGGCAACGCACAAGCTTTAGTCTGGTGATGTATACCGACATACGTAGTGTACTTTTCCGATTTACATTCAATCAGGGAAGATTTATAGTGATCCAAAGGCTCCAGCCCAGGTTGGATTATTCCCAGCTCTTGCCCCTGGCTGCTTAACAGTGACAGGCCTGTAAATTTACCTCTACATTGGACGAGGAAAAAATCTAAGAGACCGCACTTATTCTCATCTTAGCCGTACCTTAGAGGACATCCACTAGTCTGAACTCTTTTGCTGTTATGTCCTAATGGCTGATTAGTTATTAATTTTCCAATGGCTTGTTGTGATTTTCCAATGTGAATTTGCATCCGCTATGTTAATTGGCATATTTACGAATCTGAATATAAATGTGACCAGTCCCGGCAGAATGAGTCCGAATGACCAAATCTTGACATTCTTTATTAAAACGACTTCATTGCAATGTATGATTTGTTGAAATCAAACAGGTGTAGCTCTGTCACTTTTTGTCGGACGTTGATTGAGTCAACAAACTTCATTTTGAGAGAAATATTTTTGAAGGTTCTAAAGCAAAATCGCTACATCCATACCTTAAAGGAAAACACCACAGTTTTTCAATATTTTACTATTTTCTTACCTAGATGAATTAATACATATCTATCTTTTTTCAATGCGTGCACTTTTAATCTTTGTACAGCTTTTCTTGAATGTGTTAGCATTTAGCCTAGCCCCATTCATTCCTATGGCTCCAAAAAAATTGTATTTTTTGCCACCATACTTACTCATGTAACTACTCATGTAACAGTCTTTAAATAGGGAAAAGATGGAAGTGTTTGGTGGATTAAAGTTCATTTTAGATGTTTAATGATTATTTAGAGCATTGAGATCGGGCTTAATGTACTTATTTTTATGAAAACCTTAATTTCCACCAAAATTGATATTTATACTTTTTGCTCAATATCAGAAGCACTGCCATATGCAGAATCTCAGAAACCTAACCTATTGGAGTTTTCTCTTTCAGTCTGCTATTTAAGTCTTGAAAGTTCAGTCTCCAAGCATGCCGGCGACCCGAGCTCAAGGCCAAATAAATAGTAGTGTGGCTGAAGAACAAAAAGTACTTGAAGGGCTCGGGCGTTTTCATCTCACTACAGATTCTGTTGCACCTGCACAGGCGTCATCCAGTACATCTGAGACCTGTTGAATTAAATCTTTTAGGTCTTTATTTCTCAGATCAGTTTTGAAATCAATATCAGCTTTGTCTGAAACCGAGTGAGTTTTCCTGGTTAGGATGCCTTTTTGGACTTCATAGTTTTGTTTTAAACTTTTCCAAAAATGTTTTCTGGTTAGGCACCTCATTTGATTTTAACAAGGCTTACTTCATGCTCAATGAAATGCACATCAAAGGTATCACACATTGGGTTGAAAAACTTATATTCCAAGTTGGAAACTTAAGGAATTAAAGGAAATTATTTGTAAAATGTCTGTAGTTTTTGCAAACTGCATCAAATACAAACATTAGCTTCCTCAACTTCTGACTCATTTTCATCCGTGTACCAAAATTCACATATATTCCTGTGTAATTTCTATGGAAAGTTTCCAAGATTCACACTGAAAGAGTTTTTAACCAGATAAAGAACTGGGTTATAGTTTCCACACAAGTAAAATGATATTATCAGACCTGCCAACCTGTACGCATTTTGCGTAGCAGGTACTCATTTTGACCTCAAAGTACGGTGGTACGATTTCTCACTCTAAACTATGCAAAAACCTGATGACGCCCTTTGCCGCGCGAAGTACTCAAAAGAAGCAACAGAAAAAAGAAAAATATGTCCAATCATAGCACTGGGCAAATGGCAAATTTAGTTAAACATGATTTTATTCACATTTATAATTATTTTTAAAGCAGATTATGGCAGGATGAGGAAAAAAGTGAGTGCAATGTGCAGCATGTTACCTTGAAAGTTACCAAGAGGTGTGTGTGCGTGCATGTGTTAAATGATATGTTAAAAACCCGTGTTCTGTCTTTTCGGCCAATGCTACTGTACTCAAAAAAATTTCCAAGGTTGGCAGGTCTGTGTTATGCTTTTTGAGTCCTGTTAATAACAGTTTGATAATGAATCGCTGTCTTCTGGCAGGTTTAATGTTGACTTGTGCCATGCTGTGGTGATTCAGTTATCAGAGATTCACATTAGTAACAATATGATCAGAAAACCTCAAACATCTTCATCATCAGGATCAAGTTTACGGTTTTCCTCTGATCAGGATCTGTAGTTCAGGACATTATTAAACTCAGACTGCATTGGCACTGGCAAATATTGGGAGTCCTCTTTGAGTAATTGGGCGGCGTAGAAGCAAGATCATCATTCTGTTTCAAATGGCACTTGATTGATCACCGTAGTCTGTGATGGCTTTATATTTAGACATTAAAAAAACACAAGCGCACCACCAGACCATTTAAACGCAATATAAAACACATTAGCCACATGAGGAGACGTTCTTTTCTCTGAGTGCATTAGACTTCTCCCTATTAAAGAAAATCAGATGAATCTTATCTCGGTAAAAAATGACTTTGATATTAACAGGTGCTTTTAAAATGAACCTTCCATTGCCTCGGGTACTTTGTCGTTTCCATTTTATACATCGACTGCTGATGTGTGGGCTAAATTTCGCTTCTGTACAAAGACATTTGTGCTATTCGCCTTAATATTGTGTTTGTAGTTTCTGGATATGTGCCAGGGTGTCTGTGTTGTTCCTCCAGCTGTGTATTTGAATGTGTCACTTGTAAATACAATCTTGAATGAGATCACACTTGAAGATGTGTTGAAAGATGAAGTTTGCAGTCTCACAGGACACAGTCATTGTGTTTCTCCACCTGCTTTATTCTCAAATACTCTCATCATCAGTTGTGTAAATGGAAAGCATGTGCATGTTTATATACCACAAACCATTAGTCACGATTAATCGCTTTGCTGCCCTAATTCTACCCATTGACTTCCATAGTAGGAAAACAAATATTAAAGAAGTATTTTGATAAATGATGAATTCCATTTGTGTTTGTTTTTCCTACTATGGAAGTGTCCTATTAGAAAACTGTATTAATTAAAAAATGTTGGTAACCTATCCCTTTAACTAGAAGATCTTGAAGATTAAACCATAGACACAGTGGCTCGTTGAATGGTTAAGACTTTCTGTGGTTTGGGACTGATATATAAACACTAGGTAATCATATCTCTCACCGAATACCTCTCATTGTCTAATCACCTCCATATGTCATCTGTTGTGTTCATTAGAGCTGGCTCTCAAGAGAAGTGCACACTATCAATATCTCCCTATCTCTTTAGTGTGCAAAAGCAAAGAGCCGTTGTGTTTATAATCAAGGTTTGTCTACATTAAAATGCTGCAGTATCAGTGAATAATGGAAACTGGCATTTTTCCTCCATGAAAGGTCAAAGTTCTTTCCATGCTGTTCTGCTACCTTCACCCATTTAGAGCCGAATTCAGCAGACTGGATGACATTTCCTCTGATGTGGCCTGACCTTCAGGATATTTTTAACGTTGAAGTGTGAAATCTGTTATTTTTCAACACCTGCATTCTTTGCCGCTCATCGGTCCTGACAGTGGAAATCCTCATATCTTCTTGGTGGTGGTGGTGGTGTTTTGTTTTGAACAGTTTTCTCAAGGATATTCAATGGTTTCACTCTCATATTAGAGGACAGAAGCAGGTTATTCACACACATTCACAGAGAGAGAAATTCATGAAAACAGAAATATGGTGAAACTATTACAATTCATATGTAAATGATGCTGCTTGCTTTACTATGGAAGGATCTTGTAAGAAGTAAAAGCCTTTTTGATGCAACAAAAACTTGAGAGCGAAAACAAAGATTAAGGTAACCACTTTTAGTTTCATAAAGCGTCTTGTATAGGTTTTGTATTACATACATGAGCCCGTCCTGATCAATTTATTGACTTTAGCTGTTTGTGAATAAATGGGTGAGATAATGATTCATTGACAGAATGCTCTTAGCACATATTATACGTTCATAAGCCATTCATAAACATTAAACGCTAATGTAATTTTTCAGCAAAGTCCTCTAAGTACACAGAAGAAGAATTGAAGGGACTGCAAATAGGGTTTTAAGTGTTTTATTCATCAAAATATTTTTTTATTTACTGATAAACGATAATAGCAGAGAGGGACAAAAAGTACTAGCTTACCAATGCGTTTCCACAATGAGTTTTCATTCACAACACTTGAACCAGCTGCAACGGAAAAGCAGATCAGTGATTACACAACGGCTACTGTAGTTGCAACACGCATTTGGAAAAGCGAGGTGCTAGAGAGCACTATTTCTTTGAATGCAAAATACAATTTCACCACTAGATGGGGGTAAATCCTACTTACTGTCCCTTTAATTTGTTAAATACCAATGAAATGACTAAAGTAGATTTGTGAAATGCCATTTCAAATACTGACTAATAAATGTTTAATTGTTTTAAAATTAAATGACTGAACCTTAACATAAGAGCCTTATATGCAGTAAGATGTGTTTAAGGCGAAAAGCATGTGGTTTTTTTTTTGTGGCAATCACAGTTTCATAATTTGCATCGCCCCGCGCCGTTGCCCGTTGATACCTGTTGTGATGCGAATGATGAAATTGGGTGGTTTTGCATCTGAGCTCCTCGTATACAAGCAGGGACTGATAGATGCGTTTGGCTGATTCTTCTGGGAACTATTATTATAAAATCATGTGTTCCCTTGTAAAGATAAATGCCATTTGTTATCCTCTCTGTCTTGGGCAGAAACAGCTTCTTTGATGTTTTTGCATCACATCATTTTTTTTTTTTTGAAGACCTTTTTATATTAACTCTTTCACCGCCAGCGTTTTTAAAAAAAGTTGCCAGCCAGCGTTTTTCATGATTTTCACCAAAGTTTAATGCCTTCCAGAAAATGTTCTTTAAATAAATAAACATACAATATACCAAATGAAAGAACAGACCCCTCCATTGATGTATTCAAATCTAGGTTAAAAACTCATCTCTATTCTCTAGCCTTTCTTGTTTTTTAAATTAGGATTTTTATTGGTTTTATCAGTGTTGTGTGCTTTGACATGGAAGACTTTAAATTTATTATGTTTTATATAATCATGTTTATTAGCTATGTGTTTTATTTTATTGTTTTAGTTACTTATTGTACAGCACTTTGGTCAGTTTTGCGCTGTGTGTAAATGTGCTTTATAAATTAAACTTTACTTACTTACTTACTTACTTACTTACAAACAAAAAAAAACGTTTCATCCTACCTTTAGTGGTTCTTTTGCAATCAGCTTTTGAATATGGGTAGGTTTTTGCAAAAACACCACATTTTGAGCAAAAAGCAAAAATAATTCCATATTTGTGACGGACTTTTCATAGAGATCCCATTCAGAGCGATCTTTAAAACAGACACGGACATGCAGCAGCTTGCCATAGGGCAATACTTCCGGTTTTAAAAAGTTGCGGAAGGGCGCCACCTGGTGGATAATAGCGGTATTGCGGAAAGACGGAAAATCTCGTCATTGGCGGGGAAGCATTTTCTCTTAATTGACGAGATATCTCGTCAATGGCGGGGAAAGAGTTAAGTGGCTTACAGTGCATTCAGTTTTTTTCATTTCTTTTATCAGTATGTCTGTTACATGACATTGCTAATGTTAATGCTAATGCAGTCGTCTACCAGTTGAGCCACAGGGACACTTTTTATGTACAAAATGTATTGTTGGCCTGCTCTCTTAAATGAGATGTCACATTTAATTGATTTTGTGTGGAGGTGGAGTTAAATGTGTAAGGTTAAGGAATGAACTGTACGTGTTTCCGAGGAAAAAGCCTCTCTCAGAAGTCATGGAGTGATGAATGAATGCAGAATCAGCATGTGGTTTGACCTGATAAGGGACTTACCGGACACCGCAGTAGTGCAGCTCTATTCCTGCACAGACAGAGCTGCACGCATGCAAGGACACACACAAAAAAACCTCATTAAGGGAATAAAGAGGGAAAGATGTGTAGATGGTGCATTCGAATGCGTCGTGGTCAGATCAGACTGGCTGCATTTCCTGTTGGACTTGGATGAATTCAGCAGCTGAACGTGCACAAGTGATGCTTTCAAAAGGGCCAATTGGAGCCGTCTATAACGGGAGTCAAGCCTCTTATTGGTATGCGTAACAGGTTTCATTTTAGCAGGGCTCTGTTCGGATTCACCACAACCCTCTCTCTCTCTTTCTCCGCCTCGTTCTGCTGTTTGTCTCTCTTCCTTTGCAGTGATCTCTCTCACTCGAGGGAAAGAAAGCAGCTTAGTGATTGATAAAAATTTGGTGCTTTATTAATGACTGCTGGAATAAAGGGTGAAACGGTAAAGCGCACGTGAGGCCGGGTTTTTAAATAAGGACCCTTCTGTTCCCCTGCTGGCTCTTTACGATGAAGCTACAGGGAGAGATGAGTTGTACCCACTGTACAGACTTTTTATCGGATCAACAAAGCGACCCCGGCAAGATGTAGGGGTGAGAAATAAAAATATCCCTTGTAGGCAGGAAGACTTTTGCTTTGTATATCGCTGGGAGTATAATCCCACCTCCAACCATTGGCACAAATGCTTTACAGTATCCTGCGGTTATAGCGGCAGCAAATACTTGAAGTGATACAGACACAGAATTTGAATTAGATATCGTCTCTTAAAGGGATAGTTCACCCAAAATCACAACTTCTTTGCTCAGCACTTATTTTGTTGCATGGCGATATCCCCATAATCTTGTGTTACGATAGTAGGGGTGTAATGAGTCCATACAGATCACCGCCCATGTTTTGACTCCCATGCGATTTGCGGATTAATGCGCAAACTTAAATAGGAAAACTTTATCATTTGTATGTGTTTCAAAGGTGTTTCAAAATATACATGTATAGATACAGGTCATTGAAAGTGCTTGAATCTATTTTATGCAAGAAGTTTTCTGGACAAAGAATTCATATTGTTCCCTTTGTATTGTAGGATATAATATCATAAAAATTCTAGACTTTTCAAGCACACATACTGAAATGTAAACATCTCGGGTTACGTATGTAATTGTTGTTCCCTGAGAAGGGAACGAGACGCTGCGTCTCTCTTGCCATACTTCCTGCGTCCCTGTTACGCCGTCTTTGGCAATATTTCAGATAGCGATATACTTCCTGGCACCCGCGTCACCCTGTCTTTGTCATTAAGCCTCACCATTGGTTGAATTTGATATACACATTCAGACGCACTTACCCCTGGAGACGTCCCCAAAGTGTCACCGCAGTGACGCAGCGCGAGTTCCCTCGAAAGGGAACTGCAACAATGTATCTTAAAAGGTAACACGATGTAACCTTGCTCTCACTTGAAATATGTCCCCACATTTAGTCCTTGAATTTGAGGGTATTGGACCTGGAAAGTCCTTGAAAGGTCATTGAATTTAAAGTTAACTAAGGTGTGGAAACCCTGTTGAATGCAAAATACAATTTCACTACTAGATGGGGGAAAATCCTACTTACTGTCCCTTTAAACGATATAACATGTCAACCAATAGATCATCCAGACGAGGTGGCATAAACAGTTTGTCTAAACAATGAAGACGATCATTATTTTTGTGTGTCTTTCTGTATTTGCATACTTCCCCTACAATTGAAAAGAGCCCAAATGTAAGAGCATGTCAGAACCTCTGCCAGTGTCCCAAAATAGTCGAACCCCAGTGGATTAAAATAAGCAAAGTGGACCGTGATCAGATGGCAGCGAATTCTCACACAGTGTCATGAAAGATGAAGACTCCTCATCATACTCTTCTTATTTCTCACACCTCCTTTTTCACGATGTGTCTTCATGTCATGCCCTCATCTCTCCCAGTCTCTCTCTCTGTCTCTCTCTGAAGTGGATACATAGACATGCTGATGAGTATTAATAAAGCGATGGTAAAGATGACCTGACCTACCCGGTGTATCTTTGATCTCAGGTTTGGCTCAAGGCTCATCTCCGCAGGCTTGGCTTCATGTTTTAATGTGTCATGAGTTACTGGCTTCATTAATGCTGAGAGCTCATTGGTGTAATATACTTACACAATCCCTTAAATTATATTTGAATTAAATATGTAAAGGTTGTAAATACAGAGCAGGATGAAGCCGTAAAGTGTTCCTGTCATCCTAAAGTCATTGTTTGAAGGCTCAGTTGTAAGGTATCGTAAACAGTCTTTAAATCTCCCTGCGTCTGCATAATCAAAGGATTTAATGAGCCTCTAGTTTCAATTCCCTCTGTCTACAGGCATCATTTCCTCATGAGTATGTTAATGAATATTTCAAGGTTTTCTTCCTCCGTGTTTGTACATTATAGCTAACTAAGCACAATTTTACTTGGCTGTATAACCAAAGTCTTAAAAATCATTTGCACTAGAATTTTAATTGGTGCATTTTGATTTACAGAGCAAATGTGTATGACATCTGTGAGCATCTTTATAGCCCCAAGCAATTTAAAGATGCATCCCAAATCTAGCTGTTGTTTCAAATATTGGAAATTTGACATCTGTACCAGATGCTTTATTTCAATAAGTTATCCCCATATAGTGTAAAGACACTGTCGGGAGGCTTACTTTGTGTCATTATGAGCAGACGCACTTAATGTTTTAAGTCGGTGATGTGAGCCCAGGCTATCGCTGTGTAAAGGATGTATTGTTTCTTTGGAGACTGAATTATGATGAGATATTAATATTGTTTGGTCAGTACTGATGCTGCTTTCTGTGCAAATGACTTTTGTAACCGCGCCAGTAATCCATTCAATCCCCAGCACATCACAGACGATAGTTTTGTTTTTCTGATAAATGTTTTGAGACTCCAGAGCCGTGAGCCTTTGGTGGCCTCGCTTCAGCTGTCATAATGGAGAATTGAATGAATTTGACTGCTACATGCAGTTGGACAGGTGAACATGGAGACGCTGGGGTATCCACAGGCAGAAGTCAAAGATTCTCAAAACAAGCAGATTGTTGAACATTTGTTTAGATATCAGGTTTCTAAACGCTGTCATTCACTACACATCAGCATCATTTCTTTCTTCTGTTTGTTTGTTTTCTCTCTGTAGTGTCCAGATTCAGCTTGCAAGCAGGATCTGTTGGCGTATCTGCAGCGTATCGCCCTGTACTGTCACCAGCTCAATATCTGCAGTAAAGTCAAAGCTGAAGTGCAGAATCTGGGAGGAGAGCTGGTTGTATCTGGGGTAAGTGCTGCTATGTTTTTAGTTTAATGCACATCCATTAACACATCTTGTTTATGAAAACAGATTAACAGTTTTAAATCAATTTGTTTAATTGTAGTTTAATAATTTTAATTACCTGACTTTATATATGATAAAGAGGTTTGTATTAAAATCTACACATTGAGATGGTATTGTTGTAGTCTGGGCACTTTGGCGAATCATCTCAAGGCTTTTTCCTTCCAAGGTTAATAACATCAACGTTTCATTTCAGTAGCTGATAATACATTTGTTTTGAATTTAGCTTGAAGTTGCATGTATGTTATGTCTAAAGAGGACATTTCACAAGACATACTTGATGTGCCCAGAGTACATATGTGAAGTTTTAGCGCAAAATATCCCACAGATAATTTATTGTAACATGTTTAAATTAACACTTTGTAGGTGTGAGCAAAAATGTGCTGTTTTTGTGTGTGTCCTTATAAATGCAAATGAGCTGATGAAAAGCAAACACTGATCACCATAATGGTGGTTTTTGAAATTGAAACTCAATTGTGGTGTCAATTATTTGCTTGCTCGCTCTCCCTTAAATGTCCCATTATCACAAGGGGAGCCAAAGTTCAATAACTTATTTATTTACATCCCTAAATCGCTTAAATAAATTGTGGAATCCTGGAGGGACTGATATTTAAAAAGGTCTTTTTCCATGTTTAAGTGCTATAATTGGGTCCCCAGTGCTTCTATCAACCTAGAAAATGTGTGAAAGATCAACCCAGTAACTTAGTTTTGGTAAACCATTCTCTGCAAGCATTTGAAAAAATATCTAATTGAAATCTGGCTCCCCTTGTGATGTCAGAACGGGATCTTATTATAAGAATACCACCCCTCAATCTGCACTATCCAACCACACCACTGCCATTTGGTGCAGACACAGAGAGAGAGAAAATAATTGACATCACAATTAAGTTTCAATCTCAACAAACCACAATTATGGTGATCAGTGTTTGCTTTACTACCCTCTCATTTGCATTTTAAAGGACACACCCAAAAACAGCACGTTTTGCTCACACTTACAAAGTGTCAATTTTAACATCGTATAATAAATTATCTGTGGGTATTTTGAGTTTAAACTTCACATATGTACTCTGAGGACACCAAAGATTTATTTCACATCTTTAAAAATGTCTTGTGCAGTGTCTCCTTTAAAAGTTTTAAAAGGACTGACCTACAGTAATGCACAATAATTCTGAGTTCAGTCCTCACACGCTGATAGGCGGCATGCACACATGTTTGCTAACACTGAAATGAAATGATAGCGCACAGATGACTTTCTTTTGTGTTCCCACAACTTAATTTAAGGACTACAAAACTTTAAAAAAAATTGAAATGCATTATAACATTTGCTTCACCTGGTGTTTTAATGAAAAACTTCAGAATTAAAGAAGATAATGTATTGATATGTGCTCAGGAGATTGTGAGCAACTCAATTGTGGTGTCCAGAGATTTTTTTGTGCATTAGTAAAATAAAGCCAGAAATGTTCACCAAGTTGTCTACTCTGTATCAAGACTGTTTTAATGAAATATGAAAAATTAAATTAAAAATTATGCAGAATTGAAAAATAACGCAACATTTTGTTGATTTTGATTTGCGTTTCACAATTGCGGAATCGTGAAAAACCGGAGCGACTGAAATAAAACATTGATCCCTGAACGAGCTGCATCTAAAGGGCCTTTTCTTTAAATTTGCAGGTGGACAGCGCCATGTCTCTGATTCAGGCGGCCAAGAATCTGATGAATGCTGTGGTGTCCACTGTCAAAGCCTCATATGTGGCGTCCACCAAGTACCAGAAGAGCCAAGGAATGCAGAATCTCAACATGCCCGCCATCTCCTGGAAGATGAAAGCTCCCGAGAAGAAACCTCTGGTCAAGCGTGAGAAGCAAGATGATGGACAGCCCAACAAAGTGAAGCGTTCCTCACAAAAGAAGCACGTCAACCCCGTGCAGGCTCTCAGCGAGTTCAAAGCTATGGATAGTATTTAAGCAGCCCTTGATTATCTTTATAATAGTGTAGATGGTTACAATCAGATCTAGTGAGTATATAAAGTAATAAACGCATTCCTGAACCCCTAAGGTCACAAACCTGCCTTTATCCGTACACACAGTGGTTTATGCCGAGTGCATTAAGGTCTACATAGCAATCCTTATATTTTCTATATGAATGCATTCTGCTCAATCTTTACACATTTGAGTTTAAAGCCTCACTCATTTCTGTGATGTACCTTCTGAAGACCCTTTTGCTAGATATATGACTCTTATGTATTTTTAAGTGAATTTTACAAGATGACTTTATATTTCATACTTTCCACGCCTATGCAAGCTTTGACTGTAACACATGCAATATTGGGTGGTTTGGGTTTAAATATGTGAAAGAGAACCGGGCGTTTAGAATTTAGTCTCAAGACCAAAGTCATTGTATTTGCTGTGCCTAATAAACCTTCAGATAACTTTTCTTTTAGCCTTTGATTAACAACAGTAGCGTTTTTGTGAATCTTTATAGATGTTTTTTATCTGGAATAAAATCTCATTTTGCCGAAATTGCCGTATGTTGATAAGTTTTGTTTATGAGAGGAGAAATGGATGCTCAGTCAATGGAGTCTCCTTAATCCTCCCAGTAATCTCAAAGTTCAGTCGGGGAAAAGATGGAGATCCCCAGTGAGTTAAAATCTCACGGCGTGTAAGCCTCTGTTCTCCTCTCTCTCTCTCTCTCTCTCTCTCTCCATGACACTGATTAAATAAATCAACACATCTCTTATTGGAAGAAAGAAGTGCTTGAAGAGGAAGAGAAATCTTAGGGTAAATGGGTGTGGATGGGTTGGGCCAGAAGTCTGCACACTGCCAAGCACCATCAAGAATAAATGAGTTCAGCTAACCCGAACAACACCCTGAATGAGCTTCCAAATCACAGCAATCAATATTCCACATAACACCGCCCGCCATCATCGTCTTAGCTCATGATTTTATCAGCCTGTCTATTGCAGTAGGTGAGAGAGAAAGAAAGAGAGATATTTTTGGGCACTTTGTGTATCGTTTCTCTTGAGATAAATTGATTCTTAATTGCGAACGATGCACGACGCCTGAAATGGAGTTGCTGTGAAGTTGACTGGTCAAAAAGGATAACGCTTTAGGCATTAGTCCGAGCAGTGGGTGGTAAAGTGATGCTTTCTCAACATGCATATGCATCACTATCATGTGTGACGCTTTGATGTAGCCGAACGCCACTTCCAGTCTGATCCCAGCTCAAACACTTTTACTTGTTTTCTGCATTATAAACCAGTGGTGTATTAGATTACATGACCAGTGACATGTTTTTGATTGTTTTGTTTTTACTCGGTTGTCTCAGGCTTCTACTATTTTAGTGCTGGTTTGGGATGATTATTAAGATTTTATTTAGTTTTTCAGTACTTTACTACAGTTTGGTGTTTCTGTACTTTTATTTTTTGGTGTGGAGTTAATGCTTTTGGAGTAAACTTTACTGATTGCTGTTGTACACATTTGTGTGTTTTGTTAAAATAAAAATCTATAAAGTTATGTTTATTCAGTTTATATTAGGGCTGTCAGTCCATTCAAATGTTGGCTTTTCATGTTTTTATTACTCTAATCAACATGGGTTTGGACAAATATGGAAACTTTATGCAAATTATTTTTTATTATTAGTGAAAGATTTTGCAAATAATAGTCAAAAGATTTTAAGGTTCAAAAACAAAATCACAGCATCCATACCTTAAAATCGCTGGAAAAAACAGATTTAGCACACACAGTCTAAAACAATCATTTTTTCAACAACTTTTTTTCCTTTTATTGGTTGATTGACATTGACACAGACAGTTTTAAGATTTATTGTAATGCGGATCTAAAATAATCTTACACATCAGATCCTAACAGTTAATCTACACATTCACTTAAGATGTAACACATATCTGCACAAATTCTTGTCAAAACAGATATTTTAAAACTGTAGTTCTGTGCATATGTGTGTGTATATATCTGGGTCTGTGTGCTTCAGATCTGTCGGTCAGCACAAGAAAGATCGTTTTTTAACGATCGCTTTTAAACAGAAATTAATCGCATGTTAATAAAAATTAGTGTCGTTAAAATGAATTGGCATTCATTTTGACAGCCCTGGGGCCTCATTTATCAACAGTGCGTAGAAAATGTTCTATATTTGTACCTACGAATGAAATTTAGAATGTGCCTAAGTACAAAAAAATCGGGATTTATCAAACGTGCGCACAGGGTTCGTACGCACATCAGTAAGTAATCCTTGATGATAAATCCCACTTGTTCTTAAGCACCATGCTCGTGCACGTTCATGGTCATTTGCATTCCGAAACGCCTCCTATGAACCATATATGGTGACAACACCTCCCGTTATAAGTCACGTGGTTGTGCTTTTTCCCTCATCGCAATAATGGCAAAGAGAGCGAAAAAGAGGAACTTTACAGACACAGAAATTGAGTTACTGGTGGATGAGGTTATAACACATCTTTTTGGTTCACTTAGTACGGGAGGAATGACTAACAAAAGAAAACAAATCTGCATGGGAACATGTTACCAGTGAGTTTAATTCCGTTGGGTATGAGAACACTTCTAGAAATAAAAAAGTGGTTTGACATTAAATTATCAGCCAAAAAAAAAAAACCGCGTCACAGCACACCGACGTGAAATCTGTAGGAGGACAGACAATGACAGAACTTGGACAGCCGCATAACCAGCATCATCGGCGCGATCTTTGAAAACGCGCTCCCGGCGGAATGGATTATTTGCCAAGTCTTTCAATAATGCAAGACTGTGTCAAGCATTTGACGGAGCTTTCTTACGTTAGACACTTATTTCATGAATTAACTTCAACACTGATTTGCAGTTACTTTAGTAACCATTTTTAACACCTTGGGGTGGATAATAAATAGGCAAAGTGTTCTTTTAACGCTGGGGATGGACGGTCCTGTGTAGTATCGCTATTCTACCACTAGATGCTCTGCGTACGCATACTCCGAGGTGTGCGTATATTTACACACATTTCTACGTATAAGTGCAATTTGATAAATTCCACACTTTGCGTAAAACTGTTCCTACGCACACTTTACGCACACTTCTGTGCGTACGAACGCTTGATAAATGAGGCCCCTGGTCTATATACTGTGTGTGTGTATATATATATATAATCAAACATAATAGTTTTGCCTATAATGCCATTTGAATGTGAAGATAGCCGGCTCAAAACAGAACAGAATGTTTATTTCTCTTTTTTTGGAGCGCTTTGCAGTAAATTTTCTCATTTTGATCATCCGACAAAGCTTTAGTAAACATTTCTATTTTTCCTCTGATGTAACATCCTCATTAAAAATGAATGATTCAGTTGGTTCTCTGATGATGTATATACTCCGCTATTTTGCACCCTTTGGCAAACTGAACCCACTCTGCTTACAAATACAATGCAGTGAAATGGGTTCATATTTCTAACATAACTAAGACTTGGTTTGAACAACAATATGTTAAAGCTTTGTGAACTGATTGATGATAACTGTTATCACAGCTGAAGGCGGTCTTTATCCAAAGACATCCACTGTACCCAGTCACAGGTTATCAAACACTTCCAAAATCAATCTTTGTAGAATATTTCATCTAATTGACACACCTGTGAGAGCATCTGGGTTTCATAGCAAGTAAAACATTTTTCTTTAAGTTGATACTTGTAAGTTGTCCCCTGTTTTATGCAGACAATGCCTTTTTCAATCCTAATTCTATTTTTTTTGTATTGCTTCATCATGGCACATGCATAAGAGAGAGAGATCGGCTCCTTGTTTGCTTTAACCATCAAACTTTACATCTTGTGAGTCATGTGAGGAATTTAACACGTGGTCACTTTATGTCAAAGCGTTTTTCTGATGTTGAACGTACCGAGGTCAACCATGAGTGAGGATTTACATGCATCATGAAAAACAAAATAAAAATCTCCTTTGTGGATCACATTTGTGTTGCCAAGTGTAAATGGAGTATTAAAGTGACGTATTTGCCAATGTATGATAACCCAATAACCAGGGGCGAAAATCTCATCTAAATGTTGGGGGGGACAATAAACATAAAATTTTTCAAGAACAATTTTTGAAGGGGACACCAATAATACAGGCAAAATTGTACTTGCAAGGAAATGGGTACAGATAGAAAACGTTTCTCTTTCTCTATGAACGGACGCAAATTTAATTTTAATACATATGAATGCAGAGGTGAAAAGAGTAATACAATTTTCTACTTAAGTAATAGAAAGTTACTTTAATAATATGTTACTTAAGTAAAAGTAAAGTTACTTTAATAATATTTTACTTAAGTAAAAGTAAAGTTACTGGTCTAAAAATCTACTCAAGTAAAAAGTCATTTTAATTTTAAGAGTTACTTTTTTACAGCGGGGAGAGGTTTCTAGTATAGTTCACAAAGGAAGGATATATACATCTCAAACTATGTTTTTAATTGTAAACATCTCTACAATTAAAGTGCAATAACAAATGTTAATAAAATAAAAAGCTTTTTATAACTAAGAAACATTTATGGAATTATTTAATGATTTTTACAGGTGAGTTATGCACTTTTGAAGCAAAAATAATATGAGGTCAGCAGCTAGTAAATACAATCATTATATGAAGGTTGTAATTGATGTATTGCTGGTAACATACATTGTTATTAAACTATATACATAAATGAACATATAATGAGATGAGTGCCATGGCTATACACTATACATCCTTTACACGTTTATTAGCTCCCAGACCTGTGTACCTGATGTCTTTCAATCTATCTCTCTCGCGCTCTCTCTCTCTCTGCAATGTCTAATGATCTGCGCATTCTCGAGGACGTTCTCAAGTTGTTTGACTTGACGCGAAGCTGCTAGACCTCGGAAGATAATGCGCATGTATTAAAAATGCATCGTGCAAATTAGCGGTTAAACACGGTCGGCAATTCTCAAACTCCGTACTCAAGAGCATGAACCCTACCTGAATGAAACAATCGCTTTGCGTCAATGGCCAGGGGTTTCTTTCGTAAGAATTGAATTGAGGGTCTGCATTAGCCTGCGCCTGTCTCGTCCCTCTCCATGGTTCTTTTTGCGCGTTCCCCCGCCCATCAATCAATCATCCGACCGTGGCGCGTCTTTATCACCTTACTTTTTTATTTATTTTTACTCAGTAACGGATATGATTTAAAATGTAGCGAAGTAACCAACAATACTTTAAACATACTTAAGTAAAAGTAAAGTACAGATTTTAAAAACTACTCAAAGTAAAAGTACACAAAAAACTCAGTTACAGCAAGGTGAGTAAATGTAATTTGTTACTTTCAGCTCTGCCTCACCTCTGCATGAATGCATAAAAATGTTTTCTTGATCGTTTATCTGCTTCTGTTCTCAGAAAACGAAATATGTTCATGTTTATATGTCAAAATAGTCCAGTTTTAAAACATATGAGGATAAACTGATAAGTGATGGGAAACGTTGTATTGTATATAGCTTATTAACGCGTCGGCTCCGTACACTTCTCTACCACCGGAATGTGTGGTGGTGAGGTAAAAGGGGCGTGGGCAGTGGACCAAACCACTGTGAGGCAAGGGAGGGGGAATCCAAATATTTAAAACGTTTTTTTGTTGTTGCTCCGTTTGCATTTGTATTGTTTCACTTCTTACACAACTAGTTTAAGTATTATAAATCATTAAATTATTTTCAATACACATATTCTAATGATAATTTAGGGGGGACAACCCTCAGATAGGGGGGGTCCTGTCCCCCCCGACCCCCCCGGGATTTCCGCCCATGCCAATAACCCATATTTGATGACCTCTGCATTTAACCAATTCAGTAACTAATGAGCACATGTAATGCATACATTACACTGTAAAAAATGCAGCATGAACGTGAAAACAGCATCGATTAAACTTATTCTAAAACTACTGAAAGGGAACAAATGTGTTTCCCAAAAATGGTGGGTCTTGAGATTACCTGTTGGGTTGACAGAGTAGATTTCAAGCAAGATTTATCAAGTAGACCTATGCAGGGGAAACAGTGAATAAAACATCCTTATCTTAATTTTTTAGTACTTAGATCATGTATATTGCCAAATAACGCAAGGTTCCTTCCTTGTGTCAAAAAGAATAAATAATAGACTTTCAAAAATGTGTTTTAATTGAGTAAACATCATATTTATATGAAACTGTCCAATAAGCTGATGAGTTTTGCATCAAGTAGATTTGTGTTCCTCTTGCAATAGATGATGAATATAATTTTAGACTATTCATTGATGATTCATTGTTACATCTATTACTTAGATTTTGAAGAATTTCGATTTCCTTTTAGAGGCCGTTTGGATCAAGTCGTGCTCAAGTTCATTTTAAATCTAGACACGTCTGAAATTAAACTCAAGTTCACTGGTGAGTGCTTTGAAAAGCAGAAGAAAATATTGTGCATAATATGAAGTGCTGACAGCAACCTTCAACCCAGTGGCATGACAACACAAAAAAAAACAGACCGGCCCACCGGGAATTCTCAGTCCTCCTTGTGGCCAATCCGGCCCTGGCGTCAAGTTTTGAACTGTGATCAATTGACATAACTTAGAAAAACAAGTAGAAATTGTTTAACTTATGGTACTTTTACTTAAATATGTTGATTTGACAAAAATGCTGCATTTTTTTACAGTGTAAACTCTAAAAACAAACGGTGCAAAGAGGTGAATTACTAAATCACAAGTACTGAATGTTCTTCACAATATATCTTTTCTTCAACTCATAGACTTCTGGATAGGTAATGATGATCTTTCTCTCTGTATTACTCATACTGTCTATGGTTGACCTTTCCCTTCATACTTTATGCTTTTCAAATATACATTGCGGAGTAGGAAAAGTGCAGTACTACTGAGATGAGATGAGCATTTACACATAACGTCTGCCTAACATGAAACTTTTAAAGAGAAATGTAAACTTGTCATGAGAATCTGTCTCTGTATTGTACTGTACGAATAATTCATGAACAGGATTGTATGGATTTTGTCTTGAGATTGTGCTGCTAATATTTTAAGTAGTAGTCAATTTCAGGAAGATTTTAACATCTTTAATCTGCAAAATTTTACTTCAGCTTAACCATTCATTGACAAAGTTCTGTAGGAATTCATAGCAAAAAAGATTTTTTATTTAGTATATAGAAAATACAGTTACTTAAGAAGCAAACTGACCTGAGGTATTGAGTTTGTTTCTCTAAATAAAATGATCAAAAAATAAAAACTCACTCATGCAGTGGGAAAATCAACACAAATGAAGTTTTACCTCTTTATGAACTACTTTTGTCCTATACTCTGTTGGCAGATATTTTCCCTCGATGTTCTTGATCTATTTTTGTAGTGCAGCATCCAATGAATTTGTGTTTTTTGACTGTGTTTCACTAAAATGGCTACATCTGTCAAGGCTTTACCCTTCTGTGGTTTGATTGACCTGAACTCTTGATTCCTCTCAGTCTTTTAAATAACAGGTACCCTGAAATATCTTCTACCCGTGTGGAAGGTCATCTGGGCTTTCACTCATGCCGTTTGATGCAGAAATACCCATCCAGTTTTATCTCGTGTGCTTCATTTGGAAATCTAGCTAAGGTCAACGTACCTGCTGCTGGGTGGTTGAGGTTATTCTTGACAGGTGAGTTTTCTGGGGCTGAAGTATTTTTCTCTGATGGGTCTCGAATCTCTGAGCTTATTTTTATCTCTCGGCGGGCTAACTTTCTGTCAGACCACAGACAGAGCCAAACACCCTGATCGCTTGGGGGGAAACACAAATGATTTTTGGAGGGAAATTTTTACTTGACGTGTAACGGCATCACCTCGCCTCTGGCGTTTTCTCTCCCAGGATCCCCTGCCCGCTCCGATCCAGTCTTGAATTGGAATGACATGATTGGTTGAAATGTGATCAATCAGAAAACCTGTTTTTTGACAGCTCAATCAATTCTAAGAGGATTCTCGTGGCTTCTTCTTTTGCTACAACAAATGATCCCGAGGCTCCATGCATATGAAAAGAAACGTCAGAGCCGTATTACCCTTCAGCTGGCCGTGAAGAGACAGGCAGGAGATTTAAATCCAGTGTCACACCTAAATCTCCGGGCATTAAATTGACTTAAATAGATGACTTGGAGGTTTTGTTATGTATTTGTGCTTGGTAACATCCCTCACTTTTCACACCATCATGTAAAGACTCGACTCTTGAACATTAAGAGAATGTGCCATAAGGAAACGTAGACTAAAGATCCTCCTTTAACACTCAACCTATGTTTTATTGCTCACTTATAAGTTATATTTATTAATAATTTCTGACATAAAGGATTTGACTGAGTTTCTGCCAACAGATGCGCTGAGTCAGACCTGTTTACATCAACACAGTTTAGTTTTTTTTTTTCTGAAGAGAGACTCACATCCCTGTAATATGAATGCTGAAAGCACTGCGGCATTAAATGAAAGGAGTCAACATCCATAGCAATAGCAATCAAAATTCTTACTGATATACTTTAGGGGAAAACAAACCTTTTGCCATCAGCAAGCTGAGCTCGTGTTTTAAATCCACTCCCATTTCTTTAATATTGATTGAGCTGAAAAGCAGCCATACTATCAGATTTAAACTCTTTTCTTCACGAGCCGCCTTTCAAATCAGACTCTTGTGTAGCAGGTGACGTTCAATCCTGTTTATCTGTGGACTGGGATTTTTATTGGCTGCTTTAGTTTTTTTTATCTTTAGGATTAAACTCATCTGACACTCTTTGTGCTACAGATGTAACGGATGCTTCAAATTGTGTGACATAATATCATGATAAGAATATGTGTGTATTTTTACGTAAAGTGTGGTTGTATTACACCTACATTGACTTATGTTTTAATACACACTGACACATAAAATATCAACGTGTTGACAGGACTAATACATGCATTATTTACATATTAACAGCTTTACAGAGGTTCTGATGTCTATGTATTATTATTTATAATTATTATAAATATTATTGCCATTTCTTAATCATACTAATGACAAGTTTTGTGACTTTTCTGACAACATAAATTAATAAAATATGTTCATTTAATTTATTTGCTGTAATCCAAATCTTTAAAATTTATATGATTGCAAGGAACAGATTCAGCGATCTTGATTCCAGATCTCATCAGTGACAGCAAACATCAAATCTCACATTTGTAATACATTTTATTTCAATTATTGCGGCTCAACAAGCACTACTTAAGTATTTTTACTTTCTACATAAAAGTACATTTTTAAGTATTCATATATTATCAGTGTTTTTCTTTGGAAAACATACATTCCAAAACATACTATCATAATTTTTACTCCACTACATTTCATAATTTCAAGTTTTTGGTTTATATTTAATATTTAAGTATATTAAACATAGTACATTTTTTTGCAATTTTACTTAAGTAAATAGTACTTTTGTAATTTTACTCAAGAAAAGTGAAAGTGCATAATTTTTATGTAATTAGGTATTAAATAAATTTTAAGAAAATAAATTTTTTGAACATTTGAAGTAAAGTAAATTTTTTCCCAAGACAAACACTGTGATAAAGCACAGATGCTTGGAAAATTTACTTGGAAAATTTACTCAAGTAGTGTCCACCTCTGGCTTTACGTCAGTGATATCAAAGCTCATTGGCTCTTTTGTGCTATGTCACAGATTTGTGACATTGCCATCTTTCAGTCGATGTACTTTCAATATTTGAAATGCGCACCTTGACAGAGAGAAGCTGGATTAATGTTCTGGTGGATTCATAACTTTAATATTTCTTTGTACTTCATTATAAACTTTTTATTTCTAACAGTACATGGTTTTATTAAAACTGTTTGGGGTGGGACTGCATTAGGGTCTAAATGCTATAATGTGTCTAATGTAACAAAAAATATCCTACACATTTTTTTCCATCCGTTGCATAATATAAAAATAATACATAAGAGAACATTAGAGGTTAGTAACCAGACATAGCAATGTGTTAACTACAGTACTGTACCTTTCTGAGCACCTTTATAACCACAAAGTCCTAGAAATCAGCAAGCACAGCCAAACATAATGCTGGTGGGTTTTGCATGGGCCAATGGAATCTCATATTTTCATTATATATTTTAAAACTTGTGTTATTTCGTTACACTTGTGTCCCACCAATACATCCACATGAAACCAACACAGACTGTAACCACGCAGATCAAAAAGTGAATAAATACAAATTCATGAATGAGTGAGAGCAGAAAATGAGGGGCAGGAAAGTTAGAAAGCCTGAGCGTAATGTATGGGCAGCGTTTCAGCTGGAGTCCAGCCAAATGTCCATTGATTTTCATGAAGCTGTGAGCAATCTTGTGTAGAAACATTAATTCATGAAACCACGAGCACATCCTTGAAGTTCATATAGCACAAAAAAGGTATGAGAGAGGCCATGCATTATTATCATTTCCCAACATGTCAAGATAAATCATCCAGAAAATAAGACATCAAAATCTTCAAATGACTATAATTCTGCCAGAGTAAGCCATAACATTTGCTACTGTACTGTATATATACACGGAATTGTTTTTGTTTGTTTGTTTTTAGTTACTGAATGAAACAAAACGCCCACAGAGACCGATTGTCAAGAAAAATTGGTTAATAAAAAACTTTTATATTAGATCCTGATTTTAACTAGTTTTCACAATAAGTTAAACATGAACTGCTATATGGGCTGTTTCTGCTTATGCGTCTAATCGGTTTGCCCTTGAATTAAGTTTTACTCAGCAAAATATTAAAAAAAGATAAACATTGGTATAAATCCACTGCCTTTAGGATACAAACTCAGATATTGAACTAGTACAGCGCGTGTGCACTAATATTAGCACATATACTGCCACAGGTAATCTACTCTTTTTTAAATAGAAACTAAACCTTATCATTATTGCATTATTTCACAGTGCAGTATTTTCTTTACTACAGAAGATGATTGAAACTCTTCAGGCTGTGGATAATGGAGGTCATGCATGCATTACAGTGAGAGGTATTACATGAGAATCAGTTCAACAGTCTGTCGCTGATGTTTTATAGCAGGTGGGAGGAGAGACCTGATCTTTGGGAGCTCATGATAATTTATGTCAAGCCCTTAAAGAGTAATGGAAAAGGATTTTAATTTACATGCATGTACATTCTGCTTTTCATGTCAGCTTTATGGCGGGAAGGCAATCAAGATATTTTTAATAGGATTTTCTCATCAGCTGCCAAATTTGTCGTTGACTTTGTAATGTGATGTTCTTTTTCAATTGCATGAGGGTTTGAAATGAGTTGCCCATACGTGATGTATTTCTAAACATCTTCCATATGCTAATCTTGTTGAAATAACAATGTATGCAAAACAAGCAATGATGTTTGAGTATTGAACCAAATTAGATTTTTTAAAAGCACTTTAAAGATAAAAAAAAGTTGGTTTGAGGTGAATTTTCATCTTTAAAGGATCCAAAGAATGCATGTTAATAATCTGTTAAATTGTTCTCTGATATCTACACAGAATGTTTGTGGTTTTATTAAGTGCAAAAATGATCCAGAGTCAGTTTTTCATGTCCATTTACAACCCTAGGATTTGCCTTTAGAATGAAATTGTCTATTATTATCTTATTTGAAAGGGTCATGAATAATAATGTTGAGCTCTGCTCTGATTGGCTGTTTCTCCTTCAGTAGCTCTGTGTGTGTGTAAACAGATCTTATGTTTGAGTCTGTATCAGATTTTGAGGAATAATCAATTGTTTGGAGATTGTTAACTCTTTCACTGCCAGCGTTTTTAAAAAAAGTTGCCAGCCAGCGCCAGCGTTTTTCATGATTTTCACCAAAGTTTAATGCCTTCCAGAAAATGTTCTTCTTTAAATAAATAAACATACCCTCTGCTTTCAAACAAAAAAAACCGTTTCATCCTACCTTTAGTGGTTCTTTTGCAATCAGCTTTTGAATATGGGTTGGTTTTTGCAAAAACACCATATTTTGAGCAAAAAGCAAAAATAATTCAATTTTTGTGACGGACTTTTTATAGAGATCCCATTCAGAGCGATCTTTAAAACAGACACGGACATGCAGCAGCTTGCCATAGGGCAATACTTCCGGTTTTAAAAAGTTGCGGAAGGGCGCCACCTGGTGGATAATAGCGGTATTGCGGAAAGACGGAAAATCTCGTCAATGGTGGGGAAAGAGTTAATGGACGTTTCTGAGTGGTAAGTTTGTGTTTTTTTTAGTATGGACCTGCAAAACGTACCTATAATGTCAATAGTAGAACTTCAGACTAAACGCCAGTCTGTACCGTCACAGTTGGTGTTATGTTGAGATTGGTCTGTTTTCCAGCAGTTTTTTGCATGCACAAGGTTTAGAAGGAGGAAAAGTGTTTAAGAATGATATGTCATTACACAACTCTTATTATTCATCTATGTCTACAGTAAATACAGTTTTTATTCTACTGCACCTTTAAGGTTATCAGTTCATAACAATCCTTAAGCAGAATATTTGAGGAGCCAAGCCTTGCAAGCACTGCAAATGAGTATGAATATTTGCTGATTAAATGTGCAAAATTCTGTCTATGATTAAAAATGAATTTGAGTCATGGCCTCAGTGTATATGTGCTGTGGTGCTTATATAGTTTAAGTCTGGCCTGCAACATTTCCTGACATCTCCCTGTCAGGTTTATTTCCTGTATTTATTTCCTGCCCTCGCCTTTCTCTAAATGAAACATCCCTCCATCTTTTCACTCATCTCTCCACAGATCATTCATTGTATTATAGGCTATACAATAAAACACACTGCAGTCACAGCATTGTTTATGTCAAATAAAATTCCCAGATCATGATCTGTGTACTGGTTTATTAAAGATACATGTGTGTGTTTGCTAAGTGTGACACTTGACTGAAGTGATTCTCGTGATCATAAAAAAATCGATCAGTGTGACGTAATGACTGCTGATGATGGAGGGATTTTTCCTCATCCTGGTGTCTGTACTCGAGGCTTTTTTTAACCATTATCTATTTGGTGGTGACCAGGGGCGTCAGTTTGTGTTGAAAAGTGGTGGGGACAAAAGTTTAGATGAAAAAACATTACAGCAGGACTGGAAAAATATTGAATAACGGCAGCATAAAGCATAGTTTAGGCTGGTCAACAACACAAAAATACTCAGTATAAAACCCTCAACAATGTTGACTGCACATGTAACAGTCCCTGCAACACCGGCACAACTGAACAGTGCCAAAGCACCATACTGTACTGTAGAAAACCGCAGCACGTTAAGTCAATGATTACAATGAAATTCATTATGTAAAAGAAAACACACCATAAACATACAACACAACATATGTGACCCCGGTACCACAAAACCAGTCGTACACTACAAAAAAATTATTTTCAAGAAAAAATGTTCTTTGTATTTTAGTCTTGTTTTCAGTAAAATATCTAAAAATTCTTACATTAAGATGCTTGTTCTTGATGAGCAAAATGACCTAAAAAAAATAAGTCTAGTTTTTAGACAAAAATACCAAATGTAAGTGATTTTGTGCATAAAAGAAGCAACAAAATCTGCCAATGGGGTAAGCAAAAAAATCTTGAACATTTTTCTTAAACACTAAATTCAAGAGAAATTCTAGAAAAAGATGCTTACCCCATTGGCAGATTTTTTTTGCTTGTTTTATGCACACAATCACTTAGATTTGATATTTTTTGGTCTAAAAACTTGATTCTTGCTCATCAAGAAAAAGCATCTTAATTTAAGAATTTTTAGATATTTTTACTGAAAACAAGACAAAAATACTAATTATTTTTTTCTTGAAAATCTGACTTTCTTACTTAGTATTTTTGTCTGGTTTTCAATAGAAATATCTAAAAATTCTTAAAGGGATAGTTCAGCCAAAAATGATATTAAACCCATGATTTACTCACCCCCAAGCTGTCCGAGTTGCATATGTCCATCGTTTTTCAGACAAACACATTTTCGGATATTTTATAAAATGTTTTAGATCTTTCAGTTGATTAAATGTAATGTTACGGGGTCCACCCATAGTCCACGACCTTCAAGTCCAAAAAAAGTGCGCCCATCCTTCACAAATTAAATCCAAACGGCTCCAGGATGATAAACAAAGGTCTTCTGAGGGTAATCCGTGCGGTGTTGTTGTAGAAATATCCATATTTAAAACTTTATTAACTAAAATAAATACCTTCCAGTAGCGCCGCCATCTTAGTCACGTCCGCATTCAGGATGAGAACTTACGCAGCCTACGGAGGCTACTCTGCTGCTGTCTGTGCCCCCGCCCTCCGAATTTGTCATACATCACTAAGAAAAGTGCGTACACTACGCCAATACTCTCTCCTGAATACAGAGAAGTCTAAGATGGCGGCGCTACCGGATGGTATTTATTTTCGTTAATAAAGTTTTAAATATGGATATTTCTACAACAACACCGCACGGATTACCCTCAGAAGACCTTTGTTTATCATCCTGGAGCCGTTTGGATTTAATTTGTGAAGGATGGACGCAAATTAACATTACATTTAATCAACTGAAAGATCTAAAACATTTTATAAAATATCCGAAAAGGTGTTTGTCTGAAAAACGATTTTTTAAGAAAAAAAGTCTAGTTTTTAGACAAAAAATATACAATTTAAGAGAGTTTGTGCTTAAAACAAGCAAGCATATCTTCACATGGTGTGAGAAAATGTTGCTTAAATTAGGTGTTTAAGAAAAAAGAAATGTTATTTTTTTAGATTTTTTTTCTCACGTTATTGGCAGATATTTTTGCTTGTTTTAATCACAAATCCACTTAAATTGTATATTTTTTTTGTCTAAAAACTAGACTTATTTTCTTAGGTCATTTTGCTCATCAAGAAAATCATCTTGATTTAAGAATTTTTAGATATTTCTACTGAAAACAAGACAAAAATACTAAGTAAGAAAGACATGTTTGCAGTGTAAGTTGCACAGGTATTGTTTGATTTTTCAGAACATTTTAACCAAATTCTTTCAAAAAGTAGTGGGGACAAAATCAGCCATTTCAAAAAGTGGTGGGGACATGTCCCCAGCGTCCCCAGTGTAAATGACACCTATGGTGGTGACTCTCATACGGATCCTGAGGAACAGACGTGTTGACATCCATTACATACGCACACGCAGAACCGACAGGCAGTCAAAGTCCAAGGTGACGTCAAAGTACCGCGAGAGCGATTCGAGAAATCGGACGAAGTCTTATTTAATCTCGCTCTCGCGGTACTTTGACGTCATCCGTCTGTCAGTTGTAGCGGCGCCGCAGGAAGTCGAACGAGCCTATTATCTCACACGCCACGGGGCCCGGGTATCGCGACGACATACATCTCGAGTTCTCGACAGTGTTTCAGCTGTTTAAGCACAAAGTTTTTAAAGTTAACATACATCCAAAGTTTTCTCAACATCTGAAGAGAAACAGGTACGTGTGTTTGTTTATGTCACGCTGTCGTCATATGTATTGTAGGTTTAGGTTTACATGTGCTCATTTACATGCCTTTCTGGATGGGTCTACCGTGTGATTTATATGTAACGTTAAGTGTACTGCAGTCGTTATAGTCACTATCATATTCCCATTAGGTTCTTTTAATCGCATCCCATTAAATTATTGTCCTGCATGATTAAGTAAACTTCACACCACGCAACACTGACATTAATCAGAACAAAGACATTTCTACAGGTTTTTTACATTATTAGAGTGAGTAAATGATGAAAGAATTTTCATTTTTGGGTGAACTATCCTAGAGTTTACAAGTATCATTTACTTATCTCATATATATAAAAATCAAATGTACACCATACCATAGGAAATGTATTTTATGTGATTGTAGTTGTTTAGCAGCATCCAGGTAAATTATTTTCACAGTGGTTATGATGTCATAGGTGAATGAACATACGAGTCACGTGACCGTGATAACATGGCAGATGTAGTATATCCAGTGCAGGCCTTTAGTGGTCTCCTTACTGATTTAATCCACCTCTTCATACCATCATCATGACACCACGGCTATAGAAACCAATAATATTTTTCAGTAATGCCTTGTAACAGGTCGTTGCATCACAGACGGGTATCTCAAACAGCGAGAATAAATGCCAAGAACCCATTTCCATTATAATGTTATTAAGTCAGATACCTGTCTGAGATTGCAGGTGTCTCGTGGAAAATGCCCTTTACTTACTGTTATAACTTTAGATTCCCGTCTGTGATTGCAGGTGTCTTGTGTCAAATACTGTTCATATGAATCCTGTTAAAACTATAGATACTTTTGACTTGTAGTGTATTGTTAACATTTAATAAAATGAACTTTGGCAGTACGTTTTTTTGACCATCCAATCCAGATTATTGTATGCCTGCTTGATGGCCCTGGAGTCGCCAGATTGAAATCTGATTGTTCAAAGCAACAGCTTCATTAGCATTCATTTAAAGTTACAGGTGCCAGTACTGTTGATTCTGAAGGCCTTAAACTCACAATGAAATTAATTTAAAAACTACATGTTTTGCAATGTTGTGGTGTTTTTAAAATGACTGTGAGCTTCATTATTTTTTTAAAATTAAAGTTCCCTCATAATCTTTAAATAATTGCATATCTCCTCTACAATCATTTTTCGAAGGATGATTTTAAGTCCCACCCCACTTCTTTTCTCACTCAGATATAAGTCATGAAGGGGAAAAAAAGACCATCACTACTTCTGTATCATTGTGACTTTAAGGCAGATTTCCTTGACCCTGGCAACACATGATGGCTGAAATATTATTGGATAAAAGCTTAAGCATAAAAATACACTACTGGAAGCAGTACAGTCATGAGAAAATGTATGAAATGAAGAGAATAGACTATTGGGAGTAATTTAATACACATTCATGATAGGGCTGGGACGAGTAATCGCGATTCAAACTAATAATACCTGTTTGATATGGATTCTGAATCTTAAAGGTGATGATATGCACATCTCTTTCATGTACTACAGCTCTTTGATCAGTAGGAAGTCCTTATTAATCTAAAATCATTGTTAGTTTGAGTTGTTTATAACATGCATTCACAAAAGCAACACTCGTCAAGCACTATCATTATAAATATTCTTTATTATCATAAAAATACCTGAAAAGGTTTGATGAACAGCGATATAAATATGCTTATTAGGGCTGTGACGGATCACACGGATCACGGTTTTTGAGGCACGGATCAGATCATTTTCCAGATCAGCAAAAAAAGGGCTGGGAAAATCCAATAACAATTACAGAAATTACAAACATTTATAAAAAGAACAAAGTTGCAAATTAAGTAAAGGTCTAAAATTACTGAGTGCACTTAACGCGCACACAGAGACGAGGGTGAATTACAAACAGCGCTTCAGCACAAACAGTCGCTCCACATAAAATGAAAGGTGTAATGGACTACAGTATGAGACACAGTAGTGCGACACATCAAGAGTTCAGATCTGTGAAGGGCATAGAGATGATCATGTTTGGAGTCGGACCAGACACATTTGACCGCATGTGCGTTTGTGCCCACCGAAAACTGCTCACTTTAGCCTCTTTTACGGTTAAATTGTTTAAAGTCACTTTAACATTTGCAAGCCTTTGAAACACATACAAATGATAAACTTTAGATATTTGAATATTAAAATATACGTAATAATCCGCAAATTGCATGCGAGCCAAACAATAACTGCAATCTGGTACACCACTAATGATTATTTTAAAATATATGCATTATATATCCCCACACACATTCTATAACCACTGCACCACCGCTGTGAATTGGTGCATTACCATCATGGTGGTAAAATATTGCCCCCCTCATAGCCCTCGTTTTACATTTATTGTCATTGATGCTTTCTTCTAGTTTTAGTTGTAATCTAATTAGAAACATTCATTTTATTCTCATTTCTCTTTGCCTAGAGGCTAACTGCAGTAAAATGTGGCACAGTTTATATTCCACTCTCCCGTCATGAACCTTTAATGACTCCCAACCAAATTCCTGGCCCATGGAATGCAGGGTTTCATTTGCATCAGTTTCTCAGTTTTCTTTCCTTACCTATTTTAGTTTTAGTGCTAAATGACTCGCTGTGATTATCGCCTGCCTTTACAGTTACATGATGTTGACAGCTGGGAGATTAACTGATGGGACAGACGTTGTTTCTACAAATGTGCCAGTCAAGATTTTGTTCACTTCACTTTCACTGTATGTGTCTGTCTGTGAGGATCATGTGATCTTTTTCAGTCTTTAATCTCAATGCTGTATTGAATACGGATTGATCTACAGTCAGTGTATTTGTGATTGATCTTTTGACTGCTTAAATTAAGTGTAGATCCACCGTAATTGAACGTACATAGAAAATCAAAGTAAAACCCTAACGGTTAGATAACTCAGGTTTCCCGTAAGGACCTATAACCACCGTGATTTTCATGATCCTTGCTCAACTCTCTGAATATATTAGCATTAATATATACAGAGCGTTATTAGGATTCAAAACCTTCAAGTTTATTAGCATTCCGTGAAGAGGCTGAAATATGAGCAGATCATTTTACCCTGCTGTTCACTGTGAAGCATGAAAGAGACGCACTGAATAATCCTACAGTTTTTTAATCGGGCCTGAAATTCCATATTCCCCAACACTTCATTTTGGGACTTTCCTTATAGGGCTGCAAAGGGGCAGAACATTTCTGGTAAGTAACTGTCCATTGGAACTTAACCTGGGGAATTTTGGGAAACTAAACAGGAATTTATGGGAATTATTTGGAAATTCATATAAACTATATAACATACAAACATGAATAAACATTTTGTTTGGTCAAAAGCAGACATGCATGCAAGCAAGGTAATACAAATTTGGAAGAATCCTGATACTTACACTCATCAAGCCGTGGATTTTTGAAGCAAATAGGTGTGCAGTTTGCATGTGGAAATTTTCAGGGTGAAATTGCATGAAATCTTGTTATTTTAAACACAATTAGGCTGCATGATTTTTTTTAAACTACATTTAAGTTCCCTGTTATAGGCAACTCTGCAATTTTTGCCCATATTATTCTCATGAATTCCCGTAAATTCCAATATATTCCCAATAATTCCCATATATTCCTGTTAATTCCCATGGAAAGTTTCCACTCTTGAAAATTCCCAACATTTTCTTAATCCCTGACCTACTGCAATATGTGATGAGTAACATACTCACCCATATGAGCTGGACATATTTTTCGTTGAGGAAATCTTCATCTTTATGGTGATGGTTATCAGATGCACTCATCTGATTTGTGGTCAGAGATTTAGCCTCTAGCGTGTGCCACTGTCTGCACGTGCGTCTGCTCGTGTGTGGAGATGTCCGCTGACGGCAAACAGGTTTCCGCGAGCACCTCTTGCCCCAGTCTGTAGGTACGCGGGCGACAGACACCTGGCATGTCAGCATGAAGCAATCGGAAACTGACAGCACCCGAACGTAAGGCTACAAATCCCATCCCTGCATGCAAATCATCCTGAGATCTCTGAGAGTCACTAAAGAGTCGAACGGTTTCCCTATCAACAGAGTTTAAAGCGTTCCTCTCTCCAGCACTGTTATGAATGTGTTTCAAATCTAGCATTTATTATTGTGCTATTGAGTCTCTTATGTTCTGTATGTGAGGATTTTAAAGATGTACGCTATCAAGGCCCAGGAGTTACAGCCTAATGAAATGTCTATAAAGATTAGGTGCATTAGCTGAGTAATATTCATCTCAAAGTTCTCATTTTGTTTAAGATGTGAAAACTATCCCACAGTGATGTGATGCTCGCGTGCATGCACGGCACAAAATCTTTACGCTGGATATATCTGCCTTGTTTTGGAGGCTTTCTAGCTGTGTGGTGCTAAATTATCCGCCTCTGACTTGTTACCCGTTTGGTTTATATTAAAAGGACTAAAGGTGTCCAATTTCGTTTTCAGGCGGCGTCTTTTATAAGTTGTGTGTATTTCAATTTTTAATGAGCCCAGAGCCCAGAAGGAAGAAATGAATTAACACAATGAGGAACAAGTGCCCTTCAGAGTTTGTGTGTATGTGTGTTTGTCTGTGTGTGCGTGTAATGGAGAAATAAAGAGAAAAGTCTCTGTGCCGAGGCAAGTGCACATTTTAGCAGGCAGTGAATGTGATGCAGTCTGATGCAGAATACTTAACATTGCTGTCAGTTTGTCAGAATGCTTATCAGTTTTGAAAGCCACATATTAAAAGTATAAAGATGTTTTCAGTAGTGTGACTCAGTAGCTGTTTTAAATACATAAAAGTTGCTTTTACAGTTTATGTTCTGATCTCTGCAGTTTGTTGCCATTGATAAACAACATATTGATCTCTAAATAATCGCAAAATATGAATTATTATCTCTCACAAATGTATGGATTCACTTCAGAAGACATTTATTATCATCCATTTAGATGACTTCGATTATGGATGTTTTTGCCCCCCATAAGAAAATAACGATGGCATGTTAATATAAAATATTCACTTGTGTTCAACTAAAGAAATGAAGTCATATAGATCTGGAATGACATGATAATACGTAAATAATGAGAATTTTCGTATTTTAGTGAAGTATTATTTAAATCCTTAAACTCTACTTTGTTATATGAGCTGTTTCAATTGATTTTGTTTGTATTTAGAAAAAAAAACAATGTTTAAATGCTGTTTAACATTGAGATTCATGTTGTTTTTCTTTGTATCCCGGAAACCCTTCTGATTTCAAAAGTTTATGTCATCTGATAATCAACTGGCGCTGTCCTGTGAGCGGGAGTTTACTTCGATATTTAGCACATCATTTTTTATCTATCACGACAAACTATATATCATTGAAATGGTCTAAGAAAGTAGTTTTCATATTTTAAAACCTTTTAGCAATAATGATAATGCAGTGACAGTAATTTATTAACTTGTGACAAGAGTATGCAGCAAACTGTTGACACCTCCTGGCCGTTGTTTGTAAACCACTAAAAGTGTAACTGCGTTTACACTAGGGCTGTCAAATTTTAATTCGAATTTCGAATATTCGTCGAATGTAAAAAAAATATGCATATTCGAACGTAAAACTTTGCATTCGAATTTGACCTGTGTCAGGAAGCTCACGCAACGTGATATAATGCATAACTGACGCGGATTGTTATACAGAGCGTTAGCGGCTCAGCCAACTATGCGGAGCAAGCCAGCGTTATTCATTTGAAAAATAGCAAGAAAAGACAGTGGGGATTACGAGTCGGACAGAATACATATTTAAAGGGCTGTGTGATGCTGCTTTGGTGTTTGGAGCATCAACTGGATTTCAACCGCAAAGTGAAACTAACTGAGATGAATTATTGTCGTCTGCTTCTAAATGCAGTTTTAAAGTTTAAAATAACTGATCAACACGAAAGTGCCATAATACAGCTGCTTGTTTAGCAACATTAAAACCATATGTGCATCTACAGAGTCCACAACGCATATGAGAGAGTTGCAATGTAACGCCGCGGTGGCTTTATTTTAACTGACTGGAAATTTGACTTTCACCTGGACATTTGATATGCAAGTTTTTCATCAACATTATCTGCGTGAAATATAAACATGATGATCATCTGCCAACTCGACTGTTTCAGCACGTACAGTTAATTACGGAGAGTCTGCTTTATTAACGGCTTCGCTCTGCGCGTAAGTTAAACATTTCTGTTCTGTACTTTATTACTCGCTTATATTTCTACATATTTTCAACCAAGGAACACACAAAATATTATATAAGTTGTTGTGAAAAGCGTTTAAGCTCGACAAAATTTAAATGACTAATGATCTTTTCCACTTATTTTGGCTTAAATAAAGATTAATTCGTTTTCATACTTTATTAGAAACACGTTAATTTATCTACTTATATAAAATGCCCTATATTAATATGCATTGTCTATGTATCGCATTCGTTTTGTACATTTACAGGTGCACAACTATACTGGTTAATTTTGATTTCATTAGTAGTGTTTATAACATTCGTTTTAACAAAAAATAAGCTGTGCATGATTTGTTTTTATTGGGGCTTTGTGCTGCGCCCTCTTGTGGGCTTTTAGGAGTATTTTCTCCAAGATAAAGTAGGTCTTTATAATTCGAATATAATTCGAATTTTATTATTTTTCAAGGACGAATTTCGAATGTACTTGTTCAGCCATTTTGACAGCCCTAGTTTACACCAGAAGCGGAATAGGCGGCAAAAATGCGCTATTCGCGTGTAGTTGGACGCTTGAACATTTTGAGTTTACGCACTTTTTTGCACGTGAAATTCTAGTCATTTGCGACATTCATGTGTAAATTCGCGTCATGGGAGGGGCTCATATAGCTCAAATTGAGTAAACTTGCTAGATTGTTCAACCTCCTCACCTTCTTCCAAACAAGATCTTTTTAATTCAAGATGTCTTTTGTTACCAGGGGTTAAATTGGGATTTGTTATGTGGAGGGGCTCTGAGGGGAGGGGTACTTCGAGGGGTAACATGTTTTTTAATGATGACAGCAAAGCCACTGTTGTGTTTCAATGACATTCTGGACCTCTATAGGATTTGATAAGTTTCAGCTTTAAAGCTGTGCCAGAGGTTGACCCCAAATATTTTAAAATTGCGTCTGAACTTTAAATGATGCAAATCAATGAGTCTGACACCCTATATCCATTTGTTTCACATGTCATTATGCACAATTGATCAAACTTTGAAGGAAGTTAAAAGAATCAACCTCCCTGAATAATTCTAGGCATAAGATACCCCAAAAGACTCAATAAACAAGAAAAGGTACAACACACAGTACTGTATTAGCAACATGTTTAGAAATTAGCATAAGAGATCACGCTGGTCAACAGCTAGTAAAACAATCACTATAGGTTTGATTTGTGTAATCAAAATACATTATTTAATTAAACTATACAATGAGTTATATCCAGTGTTATCCAGGTAACATACTGTAATTAGATAAGTGACATACATACTTTAATCTTTTACACACTTGTCTTCTATTAAGTTTTCTCGACGTGGGCACCATTCTTACCCCCCCTCTCTCCTCTCTCTCACGCACACACACACACAAATCTCTACAAGTTCAAATGATGCTACGTGCGCGTTCTTGAAGTTCTGAGTTTTTTTGCGTGAGCTGCATATTTTCAACTTGCGCAAAGATGCGTTTAAAGGGAAAAGCGTGTGTTTTCGCAGCAATTGTGCCACCCAATTCTGATTGCGTCTTTGCATTGACTTTGTATGTAATCTTACTTAACTTGCGTTTGGTGAGTATGCCCCATAATGAATGAAAACACATTATTTCCTTCGCGTCAGTGAACGCACCACCGCAGCGTGTGCATGCGAACAAGCGCAGCGGGTACACTGGCAAGAGCAGAACATGACCTTCAGCTTATGTGCCGGGGCTTAGCCCCAGATGGCCCCGCGCCCAATTTAAACACTGCGTGTTACGATGATGATTGTCCTACATTGTTGTTTTGTTTTTCAGCCTCCGCTCACTTCCTGTAATCAAGTTAGTGCTAGAACAAGCTCCTGATTGGTTAACGCGGTGTGAAAATCTGCCAAAGTTCAGATTTTTCAACTTTGGGCAATGCTCAATTCGTGCCATTTGCGCTTACCATGCTGCAGGATGCCTCTTTGCGTGTTTGCTTTGGCTTAACATGTAAATCACTCGCTCTTGCCACCCCTTCTGCGTCTGGTGTGAACGCACCATAACACAAACCACAATTCTGTGATAATGTTATGTATAAAACATGTACTTTATTGCATTCATTTTATTTATTATAATAAATGTAAACTGCTATAAAAACATTTAATTTAATATTTTCATCTATTGTAAAAAACTTTAACATGTCTTTTTTAATACAAGACCAAGATTAGGCTTCCAGACCAAAAAAAAAAAAAATGTATATTAATTTGAAGGTTTCCACCCCCCCACTCAAAAAGTACAGCGCCAGTTAAGGGGTTAATATTAGTTTCAGCTTTGCTAGCTTCTTTTTATGAATGGCTTTGCCAACTGCTTTTCAAAGTGTGTTAAGTGTATTTGAAAGTAGTTTTCCAAACACTGCTGAATATTAACACTGTCATTTGGATTCAATCTATATCAGGGTTCACAGTGAGTTGGACTAAGTGGAATCGATGCACAGCCACATGAGCCGTAAATGAGGTACGCTGGCCTTAAATCTGCTGAGCAAATCAAGCTTTCATTGTAAGAAGCTGTTGTGATGCTTAATTGAAAGTGAAGTTTAATAATTTGTGGGCATGATGATGGCATGAAACTCGGCTTATGTTTAATGACAGACCCTCCCCATGTCTCTGTCCCGTGGTACAGCTTTGAACGGCAGAGCTACGGCATGCTGGGAAAATTCTTCCTAACCATCCAGAAATAGAAAAGGAAAAAAGTTGCCGGATTTTCAGTTGCATTGATTTTGTCTGCTCTATAATAATGTCCTTCCCGGGGCTATTAAATCACCCTGATTGTTAGACTGTATTCTTTATGAAGGGCACAAAGGCCCATCAGGGCATAGGAAGTATGGAGTAGATATGCATTTTTATTTCTGGTTTGTCCTGAGCAAATATCCTGTAGTGTATATAAAGTCCCCAGTGCTGTTGAATATGCAGGAGATGTTTTACTGTAAACTAATAACAAGATATGATAGCTGTTAAATCTTTATAACATTAGCACAAAATATTCAAAACAGTTTGAAAAAGAAACTTGTATTATTCAGAGCACTATCTGTACTTAAAGGGCTGTGAGCACAAATGATTTTAAAATATAAATCAGACAAAATCAAGATTTGTTAACTTAAATCAATATGCGTCATGCAAGTTAGAGGATGCGTAGGCATGCAACGAATAAACACTGTGCTCAACTTTCAGAAGAATACCAAAGTGCAAAGTTTAATGAAGTAAGAGGTTGGTGAGCAGCTATTTAATGTCCTGTTGCTCTGCAGTTAACTGTTGTTATGTGTGGATAAGATTAATGCCCATTACGTATCATATTTGTTATTCAAATCAATGGTTAAAGGGACAGTTCACCCATCATTTAGTTACTTTCATGTTGTTACAAACCTGTATACATTTCTTTGTTCTGATGAACAAGAAGGAAAATATTTTGAGGAATGCTTGTAACCAAACCAATTGTGAGCCCCATTAACTTCCATTGTAGTATTTTTTTCCTACTATGGAAGTGCATATGGGGCTCAAATGTTTGTTTGGTTAAAAACATTCTTCAAAATATCTTCCTTTATGTTCATCAGGGCAAATAAATGTATACAGGTTTGTAATAACACGAGAGTGAGATGATGATGACAGAATTAGATTTTGGGGGAACTATCTCTTTAACACAGTGTTTCTCAAACTTTTTGGAGCGTTCCCCCCTAAAGAAATTCATGACATAAACATAAATTAAACATATACAATCTGACCTTTTGAGTTCGTTCTTTCAAGGTCGCCTAGAAAGACCGACATAAGATTGCAAGTCCTTTCTTTGTGTTCTTGGAATTAAGAAACAGCCATAATCTACACCTGCGCATTTTTATTTATATTCATCTGATAGTGTCACCAAGTGAATGCGATGCAGCAACAAAGCGATTGAGCGAAAGAGACAGAAGCTGAGCGTATCCCATTAATCTTTGCACAGGACTAGTATTAAATGATCCAATGTAGAGATGTTGGTTGGTTGTATGTATTTTATGTCGAAATGTCATAAAACTAATGTCATAAAAATCTCACGCTCCCCTAAGGGGGTCCCCAAGTTTGGAAACCACTGTGTTAACACATTATATAATTTGTTTCAGTGTTATTTATATTTCTGTAGATCAATGGTAGAGCCCTGTATTAGCAGTGCAAAAGGTTGGGGGTTCGATCCCATGGAACATACTAATGCTTTAAATAAAAGCATCTGCCAAATGCATAAAAGAAAGTGATGATGGCGTGCTCAAATATTAAACTTTATAGTTGATCTTACACAGAGACACATACAGATATTAAATATAAATATAAAGAGAGTATTGTCAAATCTCACCCACAGCTTATGTTTCTGTTTGCTCTTCCTTATCAATTTCTGAACTCTTGTACTCTGACATTTATATGATATTTGTTTTTTTATTCTGAAGTTTATTAGGGATTTTTGTATTAGTTTTGTTCAGTTTCATATCAGAATAATATCAAAACTCAAAAGAATGGCCTTCTCGTTTCTCTTTTGGATAAAACTGTGCTTTTTTTTCCTACTTCTTTAATTTTTTTCCTTTCATTGACAGAAACTGACTGCCGGGCCTGTGGCTACTCAAACTTCAGCAATCGTTCATTCATTTCTCTGCACGTCGAAGCGTCTGACAGCAGTAAATAAAGCACAAACGTGCCTGACGTATATCAGCTCTACTCGGTGAGAAAACATTTCTTTCAGTACTGGAGGTCTGTGTGCTGATCAGACTAATCTTAGCCAGTGTTTGATATCATAAATCACCACCCTACAATTACCATTAAAACACCTGCAGCATTCATTATCATATATAATCGTGCAGAAGGAATAGGTGTCTTAAAAATATAGTTTACTTTAATGAAAATTCTGTCAGTCTGTCTAATAACAGTGAGGATCAGGACTCTTAAGTTTTATAATGTGTCATAAAAGTTGTCCATATGATTGATGTTTTATATTCTTATGTGAATGTCTATACCCCAGTTTAATGAATTAGACTATACAGCAATTTAAGCGTTATTGATGTGACATTTCCAGTCAAAACTTTAAATATTAAATCACACAGATTGCATTTATTACCAATATTAAACCATCTATTTATATTTTCCATCAGAAAAACATCAGTATATGTTTATGTTTTCGGTTTTAGATTAGGAAACGTATTATTGCTCTATAGGTTTGTCTGCTAACTAATCTATCTATGTAAATATGAACAGTTTGTATATATTTGATGGATCTCTTTATATGTTATATATATCTGCTCTTTTTATATTCTTAATCACTGATCAAACTTCTTTGAATATTTCACAAATATCACAGCATGTTCTGATTTAACTTGCTAGTTTTCTTGCTTGTTAGCTGGCTAATGACAGAGAGGATATAATCTACTGTAGTTGCCGGCTACAGAGATCAAAAGGGCCATAAATAAATAAATAAAACGAATGAAGACTTCTGTCAGAAGTACAAAGTCATTAATGAACAAGATATTTCTGAAGTGATAACATCAAACTAATGTGTAAACACGGTTATATATGAGAATGATACACTGAAAAAATGATTTATTCAATTTACTCAATTTTTTTAAGGTAAGCGGTTGCAATCAATTTATTTAAGCTACATTTAAACAAAAAAGATTAGTAAAGTAAAATAAAATAAAAAACTTTTGTTTAAATGTAGCTTAAATAAATTGATTGCAACCACTTTTGCAATCACAAAAATACACAAAAATTGATTAAATTGAATGAATCATTTTTGTCAGTGTAGCACAATTAACTGAAATGACAGCTGGGATAAATATACAACAAATATCAATCATACTGTTTATTGATTCTGTCTGATTGATTGATTGATTTCCAATGAGGTTAAGATTGATTTCAGTATTGAGCTTTAAATCACAAATCAAGAGTTTTCTCAGTATTGTCCATTTATATACACCGGGACTGATAAAGAGGAAATAATCGTATAAAAGCTAATGTTAAATAACTTTTTTAAGTCACTGATATAAGTCTTTATCTCTTATCTTATTATAAACTTATGTGAGCTCTCATCTTAAACATATTAGCAAAAAATCTTTAAATTTAAGAGTAAAAAATTAAATAATGTTAAGGTGCACCGTTTAAAATGTCTGAATAAATTACAGCATTACTGTCAGCTGTTTTCCAGTAACTTACTGTAGATTTAAATTGATGATATTTACTGGTAACTGTTTGTTCAAAGTTAAATGAACATTAAACATTAACAAGTCTTTATCTTTACAGAATAAAACTATAAAATAACAGCATCATGCAAAGCAGGCTGTTTTCCTTCAGGATTTTTTCCTGCAGATTTTGTTTCCCAGAATGCTTTGCACAAGATTTGTTAATGTTTAATGTTCATTTAACTTTGAACAAACTGTTGCCAGTATATAACATACATTTATATCTACAGTAAGTTACTGGCAAACCTACAGCAATTTTTTTACAGTGATCGTTCACCAAAACCTGAAACTCTATCATCTCATAAACACATGTTGTTCAGACTCACTCATCATTCATTTTCACTGTTGGGAAATAAAACAGCATTGTCAACATTCATCAAAACTCATTCTTGTCAAAAGTCACAAGTTTGAAACTATAGACATTTTCGGATTAAATAATTGTAATGTATTTAATAATTTGCAACAAATCAACCGTTTAAGAATGAAAACTGCAAGATATGTAGCAGAAATGTTAGTATTTGCTTTGGAGAGTGTTTGATGTATTCAGAGGTCAGGGTTGAACATTGTTCTCCAGTGGCCAAACTCATATGAGCACTTTAATCTGAGGTTCACCGACCCTCCCTGCTCCTAATTGGTGCTTTGCACTTTGGCTCAGGCCAACAAATTGACTAACTGACCTGCAAAAAATTGTGGCCACCCGTCTCCAGTTTTCATCCACGCTCGGAAAACAGAACATTTTCGAGGCCTGACATGAGGTTTATAAGTGCAGACAGGAGGAACCATTGGCCTGTTTCTTTGTTTTACTCCTGTCATATCTAATAGTACTTGTTTAATGACTGAACATAAGGTTCATATCTAGTGTTTGTTTTTACCAAAAGTAAAATCTAGTATAAAGAAACGTGTATTAGTTGACTCTTATAATATTGTTGTTAGTTTAGTGCACCGTGCACTTAAGTGAACTAAAGAGTATGGCACGAACAGCATTGATCATTCATTAAACAGTGCAACATTTACATATTTGCCAGATGTTTTTATCCCAAGTGACTTTCATTGCAGAAGATTTGTATTGTCCATGGGAATCAAACCCGTGATGCTGGCGTTGCTTGGGTTATGCTCTGCCTGTTGTGCACTCGGTTATTCAAGCAGAAAAGAGTTCAGTCAATTTAACTGTTTTGATTTCCACAAATCACTGCACTCTTCTTAATGTCAAAAGATCAAAATTAATTGGAAACAGTATGGATGTCCTGACATCTCTTTTCTTTAATGGCTATAAGGAGAAATATATGAAAGCTATAGCTCATAATAGCTATAACATCTTAGGATGAATACAATACTTTTTGTGTTTCACACAAATAACATTAAATGTGTGACAAAGACTGTAAACTCCTTGAACTGCACACACGCAGCGAGCAACACGCAGTCAACTTATAGAGCGAAAAGTTCATCCCTAACCCCACAGATATACTGGGCATATTTTCGAGTGTGCATTGATATAGCAACATCTGAGACAGAAAAGCATGAAAGCTGTCTGTTCTTGTCTGGAAACAGGGATGTATTTCAAATTCAGTCCTTCTTGCAAGTCTGCACAAACAAACAATGCATTATTTCTCATTTTTCTCTTTATTTTGACTGGTTAGTTAACGGTTCCCACTGGATACCAGTAGTGCTTTACACCCTCATATAACTGCTAATGCTAATGAGCTTCACCATAACAACTGTATCATAGTGATAATAAAGCTCTTTTTGAGAACTCATTCACATTTACTTACGTTTCTTTCTTTATTCATTCAATGCAGTTTTGTAAGGGCTAACTGATAAAAGCATCATCCCTCTGGGTATTATGAGAGAAAATAGTTTTTACCTGTCCTGTTGTTTAACAAGATGTGTGCTTGTCTAACACGTGAAACATTATGCTTTACAAAATATCCATCGTAATACGTCATGTGCTTTTGTTTAAGTCTCTTGATAATTGAAGCTTTTCCTCTGTAATTCTTCCTCACTGATTACAAGTCAATCCCAAAGCATTTTCTTCTTCTGAAATTATAGACACTGCAATGAAGTTTTTGACTTTACTGACATGATGCGTGTTTCACCTCACGGTCGTACCCTCGACCGCTCTGATTCAAACAGTCTCAACACACAATATTCAATGCTTGTTATCTACTTACAATTTACTGCAGCCTTAGGGATCATTTAAGCAGTGCACACAGACTTTTAAAATAGTTTTAAATAATGATGTGGCAGAATGGGCTTTCTCTGTAATTGGGAACTTTTATCTCACTTATGTCACTTTTGCTCTGCTCACTAAGAATCACACTTGAGTGGCTCTTAAACTCTCAAACACCCCGTGATGTCCTATTTTTATAAAGCGAAAATAAACGAATTCATGCTGGATGCTGACCAGCGTTACAATTTTGTCAAGTTGTTAAAAAAATCTCTTTGCATATAGTTGCATTCAGATTTAAATACTCACTGCTGTCCAATTTATTATTCATTTTTTCATTCAGTTTCATGCAAAAATGTCTTTTGGCAGCCCACTTTAAAGAATGAGCCCAAAACATCACACTTGAAACAAAAACTCATGTGCACTGTCAGTAAAATGTTCAAACAATGGTCCCAAGCTGTCACTGAAGCAGTACAAAATGTCTGAATGTTCATTACATTGATGCGCTGATTGGTCACGTCTGTGATTTTGCTGTAATAATCAACACTGCAAAAACAGGAAATAAAAAGAAACCTTTGATGGAAAGTAAGTAAATCTTAAATCTTAGAATATAATGCTGTCAATTTTCATTTCACATATCAATTTAATTGCACTGAAAGCATGCAAAACTGGCAATCATTAATAATGAATTGCATCCAGAATGAAGCACCTGATTAAAACAGCGAAAAACTCAGGGTGAAGTGAAGAACTGCTCATATTTTGCCTATAAAACAAAGTAAGAGATGAAAAAATGCTTCATTGATTTTGAGGTTGGATGCAAAATCCACAGGGCTCAAAAATCCCAGGGGGCTCTGGGGCAAGTTTGGATGGGCATGACGCCTCTGGGTGCTATGTACCTCTTAGGTACTGATATGAACTCTTTAGGTACTGCCCCAGTGACAGCTAGGGACCATTATTTGGACCATTATTTCTGACAATGTGCATTGCAATATGGGATAAATAATACTGTTCCCTACGGTGTGCTCTGTTGTATACCATATATATTATGCAGATGTAATTTGAGATCATCCTGCATACCTTAAATTTACATACTACTGACAGGCAAAAATATTAACAGTACTCTCATATTCTCTTCCAAACATAGCTGTTGTTGTCTTAGCTGTTTATTATTCTAGAGGGGCCTGTGGGTGGATCCGATGGGAACTGTAGTTGCCAATTCTGTCTCATTCACCAATAAGAGAGATTTTCTCATTATTGCAATCAGCTACTGGCAGCTGCATTGGTGTGAAGGGAAAGCATTAAAAACCACTTGGACATTCAGCTCAGGAAGACAGAACAAGAGTGGATTAAGTAGCTGCTATTTGGATTATTTCAGTTCCATCTTGGCCCAAAAAGCTGGATCGGTTTAAATTTTGATTTCAAATTGATTGTTTCCTAATTTTGTCCCTTTGGATAAAAGCGTCTGCTAAATGTACACAGCTAACTGTCAGCAAAGTGATTTATATCTGACACAAATCTAAGAAGGGCACTAATAAGTTAGAAGAACCTTTAGAAATTTACGCAATCATACATTGTATCATCGTATGCATGCTCACAAGGACATTAATGGCGGGGTGCATGATTTTTGAAAAACACTTTGGAAAAGGGAGTCGGGCTGGCTACCAAAACACACTTGTAGCCAATCAGCAGTAAGGGGTGTGTCTACTAACCAACATCGTTGCCTGGGTTGCGTATCTGTTGGGCGGAATGAATTTCATTTTTATCTGATGCCAAGATCTTTGGAGATCAGGTTGCATTAAAGTATGGTTTTGCTTGCGTTAAAATGGCTCCTTATAATTGTACATATTAATTTCTTTATCCTCAATGGAAGCACAACGGCTTTCTCTTGCGTGTTGAACATTATTGTTGTTTGCTTGTCAGCCCGTCATGCATGTGTATGATGAGGAATCATCGATTCAGGGTTTAATCCAGAGTTTATAAAGTTAATAACAGTGTCATGGAACAAATTAACCAAAATTTACCTGGGTCGGATTTGTCAGGTTTGCGATTATTCAATTCACTTTGTCGTTAGTTGTGATATATTTGTGTTGAGTTGGGTTTTGTCTAGATCTGCAGCAATGATATTTGTTTTAAGCTGGGCTTTATGCAGCTCTGTAGTTGGTGTTGCTCTGACATCTATGACAAAAACTTTACTTGTTTTAATGAGCATTTATTTTCTCTCTTGTTTTTGTTCTTGTGTGGTGAACTGCTGGAACAAATATCTGCAAGTCATAATAAACGGCCATTTGATGCTAAAACATCTTGAACTTTGCAGCGCTAAGTATGCAGCTTGGCTCTTGCTCTTTAAACTTTAAAACCCATTTATTTTAAATGTAAAAGTTTAAGTTTAGGTTATTATGGTTTCTTCAAAAAAATCTGTGGTGAAAAACAAGCTTATTTTTAGGAAAGATTTATATTTTTCATTCCAATGCTTGGGCTGGATCACACTGAAGCAATATTTGCACTTTAATGGATGTGGTGCTTTTATCTAATTCTTATTTAATGAGTCAGAGAGGTCCTCGCTGAATCCAAACTCATTTCTAAATGATTCAGTACGGCTCTTTAGCCTATTTCCATGGTCACCTGTTTAAAGCTTTTAAAGTTTGAAGGATGTGTTATGAGAGCTCTCTCTTCATTGGTGCTATGAATTCAACATAATGATCCAATTATTTGTCCATAACTTCCTGAAGCACAAATCAGAGCGCTTACACATTTCTTATATTCTGTATCTATTGTTTTCTAATGCAGAAATTGCTGTTGCAATTTGTGCATCCATTAGAGGAATAATAAAAATTGAATAGATGCTCTGATTTTAGAAAAAAGCAACGTGTAAATGATGGCTAACATGCTATCCGTACACAACTGTAGTTGTGCATGTGTAATAAATGTATATATTTATCCAAAAAAACTGAGTCTTTTTCCTGTCACCAGCGAGAAATGAATGGTTCTGTTTTTGTCCAACCAGGTGTGAAATTACTGTTGTATTTGGCAGCAGTGTATGTGGGTTAATTTACTCTCGGTAGCTCCCATAGGTCCGGTTTTATGTGTGCTCGGCTACGGAATAGGCGGACTGTGGTAGAGTTGCAACTTTAATAGCATTATTGAATGGGTTTGGAAGTTGTCTGCGGCAGACCAATAGCGCGTTGTTGAGGGAACGGAAAGCCTGTAGTGATAAATGCATTCATTGGGTTCCAGCATCACTGCACAGACTTACTGCTTTAGAAATAAAAAGGCTACAAATGCCCCATCAAACCTTTTCTTATAGATGGCAGGTAATCTTTTCCTTATAGCGAGCTTGTCATTTAGCATCCTCATACAATAGGAGGTTGTCTTCCTCACTTTCTCTCTGCACTTGAGATTATTTCAAGATTACTTCTGTGTTGAGTTCTGGATCTCCTTTCATATATAAATCATTCAGTCATGCAGCCACAGACTGCAGACTTTTATAACATTAGTCTAGCATGCATGGAAAGTAATCTGCATTAACAAATATGTTGCCATGCGTGTCAGCGATAATTGTTTTATGAAAGGGGACATATCATGAAAATCTGACTTTTTCCATGTTTGAGTGCTATAATTGGGTCCCCGGTGCTTCTATCAACCTAGAAAATGTGAAAAATTACAACCCAGTAACTTAGTTTTGGTAAACCATTCTCTGCTAGCAAGTGAAAAAATAACTCATTGAAATTTAGCTCCCCTTGTGATGTCAGAAGGGGATCTTATTATAATAACCCCACCCCTTAATCTGCACTATCCAACCACGGCACTGCCATTTAGTGCATAGAGAGAAAATAATTGACAGCAAAATTGGGTTTTAATTACAACAAGCCACCATTATGGTGATCGGTGTTTGCATTTTATCATCAGCTCATTTGCATGTAAAGGGACACACCCCAAAACAGTTTTGCTCACACCTAAAAGTGTCAATTTTAAGATGTTATAATGAATTATCTGTGGGGTATTTTGAGCTAAAACTTCACATATGTACTCTGGGGACACCAAACTCCTACCAAACTCTTTGACAAGCATCTGCAGTTATAAATAAAGAGAGAGAGAAATGGAGTTGCTAATCCCCAAACTAATACTTCCTTCCCAAATCATGCAGGCCGCGTCCTCAACAGCGCAATAAATCAAAATCCGTAAGTTCAAAACCACATCCACCCGTGTCCTTAAAGAATGGAGCAGATAAAGGAGGTTCTGCCTCAGATCAGTAGCGTGGTATTTGTTTTCCTCCTCAATGTTTCCTTCTTGTTGTTTATTATGAATGCTCGGCTACTCAATATATCCAGCATATACTGTAAATGCCTCCCATAGCATCCAGTGTGGATTGTGTATTAAGATTTCCATTCGGTTGCGTGTTCATACCGGCCGTATCCCCGGAGAGAGCAAGTCGATTGCCAGGCGTCCCCAGGGCATGGGCTCCAAGCCTCGGGCCGCAAGAACAGATTAAGTCCGAGATGGAATTTCTGATTTGTTTACTGTGTCTTTTTTCTGTGCTGTCCTTACAGCTTTTCCATTCTTCCGCATTGCTTCAGGACATTTAGTGCTGCAAAGTGCATTCCAGAAGTTTTTATCGGGCACCATTTTTGATTGCGTTTCATTTTAAGCTGTAAAAGAGGAGTCGTTGGCAATGTTGTTTGCTATACACGAGCATTTAGCATCTGCTCTTTTTAATACAACACAGAATACAGAAGTAAAACAGTAGATGTTATTTAGATAACATACGTCTTTGTGTGAATTGTAAACCAACCAAAACAGCTGTAAATATCCATATTAGTAGGATGCCATATTAGTAAATATAAGTACTGCTTCAAAATGACCCCTTCATAGTTTGTTTGTGCAAGCAGCTTATTACGACGTACAGTTACGTGTTAGGGATGAGCGCCCTCTTGTTTATTACAACTTGTGGTTAGGTTTAAAGGTTGTTTGCCTTGCGTTTCACATTCGAAGCTGACGTAGTGATGCAATCAGTCACGAGACACACAAGAGCCAATGCTATTTTACAATCAAAGATGAAGGGTCGCTTCTTCTGGCTTTTGAATGAGTATACAGCAGAGATAAAACAGTATGAAAATTTTACATCACAGTTATAGTGACCAAAATCACCATGATTATCATGGATTTATGAAAAATTTCTAGAAATTTAAAAAAAGGTACTGATGCAAATCAAATTTAAAATTGATTTGACATGTAAGTGCACTTTTGTTCATATAATCATCAATTAAATAACATTAACAGTAATCATGACACATTTGGGGATGGTAGGCATGAAGGGATGCACCGTACACAAGCATACACGAGGGGACACAGGGGGGTGGGGGGGGGTTGGTGGTGGGCGCACACCGAAAAAGTTTGAGAACCACTGGGTTGGAGAATAGGTTGTCCAAAGCAAAGAGGGTTCTCCATGGACAGTAGGCAGCATTTTAAGACATCGTAGCCATGCTGTCAATCTTCATTAAGGAAATCCTCTTTTAAAGAAGACATCCTTCACACAGAGAGCAATCCCATAATGCACTGTGATGAGATTAGTATAAACATTGATTTAAGAAGATGAGAAAAATTTAATTAATAAATGTATATTATATTAAATTTAAATAATATTTTATTAATACCATAAATAAATTAAATAAAAGTATTTTATAACTAAAATAAAAAGTAAATCAATTCCAAAATGTATCAGTTAAAATAAACTTCTTTTATGCTTATGAAATATTTTTTGTGAAATCATACTTTGATGCTCAGAATCTAATCAACCTGGATTTCACAGACAGTATCACAATAAATCATTTAGGTGATTCTCACGAAATCCAGACATAGAAGGTGTCCAGCATCAGATTTTTTAAAAAGCCCTTGAAGCCATTTTTTTCACATATAAGATTAATGTCTGAACTTACTAAACACTATTTTTAGAGGATTAAAAAATATTTGCTATAGAATTATTTACATTTTTAGGTAATCATTATTAAAAATTATCATCACCACAACAACATAATAATACATTTAAAATATGCATTTACAAACTCATGTTTTGGTAATGAGAACTAAAAGTTGTTTAGGTACTACAAACAAAATTTCAACTTGTATCTGGAGAGAAAAAATAAACTGCTTACCTGGTAGCCATCTTGAGTGTCACAGTCAATTATGTCCCTTCCAACTATTTAAAAAAAATGTTAGTTCCTTGAGGGCTTAAACAATGATTGAAAATTGTTGCGGTGGTTGAGAAAATTGGTCTTGGACACATTTTTTATTCCTTATTATTGTCTCTACGTTTACCAATGATCACCAAATACCACATGTTTCTTTACTGTAAATGTTTATAGTATAACATGCACTGAAGCTTTTTATTTTTTAGATTTTTTTATTATAAATATTTGTCATGGACATGTTGCGGTAATGAAAAATTGTCCTTTAAATGTGGAAAAAACAACAAAATTGGTTTGTCATTTGAAATCATGTGCAAAATACATGAAGGGCATTTACTTTTTTCTCAAAATGTTTCATGACACCTCATAAGTCTAATTTCAGGAGAATCACCCATTTATGTTTTATAGCGTATATAAGAGTGATCTTAGCAACATGTCGACACTAGGCAATCCTATGTGCTTTGAATGTTGAGTTAAATTTCTCTGTCACACGGGGAGTGTTTCAGATCAGCCAAGTATGATCTTCTGTTTCATTAGCATGCTGCCTACATAGGCAGTAGACAGAAGCTCACTAGTTTTTGGAAGGGAGCCACTGTTGGCATAAAAACTAAACCTCAGGACCTGATAGACCAGTGCTTTACTTTGCTTTACGGGAAGTCACTGTAGGGAGTCAATTTGTGTGGGTGACAGACAGAGAGAAGAAAGAGAATATGAATATATAATACAAGAATAAAAGTGGCTGCTGGGTGTGCATAACAGTTTAAAGTCTTTTAAAATGAATGAAAGTGCCATGCATGCCTACAGTACGTTCTGAATGGGATGTTATGTGCCTCGAGGCGTTAGCGTTCCTCCAGCACAGACGTCAGACAGAGAGAGGTATACGCTTGTTGTTAACAGAGATGGATGCAGTCATTAGACGTCTTCAAGTAGACAGTCAGTGGTTATCACTGGAGAAGAGATGTGTTTTCATTAACTGGCTACTGTAAAGTTCACATTAAACCACTGTGTTTTTCTGTACTGGGTCTGTGTTACAATGAGATAAAGGAGGAAATACTTGATGTTTATGTTGCAATAAATAAACTGTTTGGTTGTTCCCTCTCCAATGTCTAAGCGTCTTGCAAGCCCGGCAGGCTCTCTCGTCTCAAGAATTTCGATTATTTTTCCAAGCTCAAATTGACAACCAGCAGGTGACAACCAATATGAAACTAACCCACTGTGTTGTGCGATGGCAGATTGTTAGGTGACCCTTTATTTGGTTTGGGCTTTTTGCTTGTCTGGGTTTGGCCAATCTAAGTCCTGTGGCTCTGACGAAATTAGGGGATCATTTATTTGATACATTTAATCTCTGTGTTGTGTGTACGGAGCAATTTTTCACTGAGAGGGAACGCGACTGGGTGGCCATGGAAACATGTACGATTCCTCTGCCACAACTGTGTATCTGACTCAAGTATGGGTTTGTGTCTGTAGTCTGCCACCTCTAAAGACGGGTTTATGTTTCTATAGCGATTATACCATAACCTCCTAATTTTAGTCGTTGTACATTCAGTGCTGCTTCATAATAGATGCATGTTCCTGTCTAAAAAATGAATGCATTGTGTTTTGTTTGATCAATATAGTTTGCCCTCTGCATCTGAATGTAGTCAGCGTAATAACAAATGAGTTGAAATAAAATCACAGACAGGGATACTGATGCTATATAACCAGAATGAGTTAACACTATCTATAAAGTATACAAGTATCATAGCAGCTGAGTTGCTTCAAGCTATTTTAGGTCAAATATGGACAAACCCAGCTGCTGTTCTTGGGTTGTTTTAACCCAGTGGTATTCATGACATAAAATTCAGACTCATGGTGCATTCCCACCAGCCGTGGTAGAAGCAGCAAAAACGCTGACGCTTGAACATTTGAGTTCACTCGCTTGATTTGCATGTGAAAGCCGCACATGAAATTCAAGTCATTCGAGACATTCAAGCAGAAATTTGTGTCATCGGAGGGGCTTATGCGACTCTGCTGAGACTCCGCTCATTTCCTGTAATCACGTCACTACTACAGCAAGGTCCTGATTGGTTAATGCGGCAAGCAAATCCGCTGAAGTTCAGATTTTGCAACTCGCCCGTTTCCCGCGGCAACACTCAATTTGCGTGGAACGCGCCATCCGCGTCACGCCATTTGGGCGTTGCACGCCATTCGCGCAGCGCTTACCGCATGTACCGCGTCGCAGGATGCCTAATTGCGTCTTTGCATTGACTTAACATGTAAATCACTCGCGCTTGACTCCTCTACCGCGTCTGGTGTGAACCCTGCATTAGAGTTTGAATTGAACAAAACGCATTAAAATCTTCCAAACATGGTAAGGTAATCTTCCAAACACATTTTGTGTTCCTTAAACATTTGGTGAAACAGAAAGGTTTTTTTTAAAACCATTTAACCAAAAATATTTTTTCTATGGCATTGTGAAGCACCTTGATTTTTAAAGTCTGGATTGAAACGCTTTCAAAATCATATTATTGTGGGAAGTGTAAAGGATTCATTTACTGATTTGTTTTAGGAAAGCCTTTAGTAGAAAGGCTGGTCTGGGTTTATCTGAAATTCATTAATAATAATAATAATAAATATAGCTGCAAGCAGCAATCACCGGGGTCAAGCCAAAAAGGGCACAGCAGAAAGTAAAGTTGACTTCGGATGAGCAGTTTAAAGTACCTAGGAAAATCTCTTGATTTCAGACAAAACAATATAACAGTTATCAGCAAAAAAGCTGTGTTCTCATTTAGTGAAATCTCTCCCTCTCTTTCGTCGAGCATTGATAACTAGAACACTGACGTAAAAATGAGTGGTGCTTCTAGTGGCAATACTCAGCTCACAAAATGTTACAGTGGTGTTAATGAGTCAAAAGAGCCCACCCCCATGTCTCTGCGATGTTCTGATGCAGAGAAAAAGCTCTTGCAAAAACAGTTGATAACGTATTCTCATTGGTTGCTAGAGAGTAAATGGACATCCACTAGTGCAGTGGTTCTTAACGTTATTCCTGGAGGCCCAATGCCCTGCACATTTTGTATGTCTCCCTTATTTAACACACCTGATTCAAATCATCAGCTCATTAGAAGAGATCTCCATGAACTGAACTGAGTCTGTCAGACAAAAGAGACATACAAAATGTGCAGGGCAGTGGGCCTCCAGGAATAACGTTAAGAACCACTGCACTAGTGATTATAGTCAAAGCCATGAAAGGAATAATCCATGATGACTCATGGTTTTAGATGTGTTGTTGCAGTAGTTTTAGGCAAAAAAATGCCATATTCTATCTCAAAACCAGGTGGCGCAATGACAAAATTGTGCATGCAACCTCAGGTCATAATTGTGTTACATCTAGCTAGTTTTATGACTATACACTTTAGTTTAGTGAAGAAACAGTTGTATGACCATAGGGTGGCTTGATTTCAAAGGTTTTGTTAAATTATAAGGCCAACTAGTGGTGCAACCATACAATTTTTTTTGTGTAGCCTCAGACTGTGGTCGTACATCAGCGTATCAAATATGGTGAAAAAATCTCTTTGCGTTACGAAGTTATAACCATTTATGTGTAAAAACACAAAATTTAAAGGTAATTTTTCGTTGTTTGCAATTTTCAGCCATTTCTGATGAAAATTTTAATACAATGCCAATAGAACTTTTTGTTCAGAAGGTAATGCAATATTCTTCCTATGATGTTTTCGAGTCGATCAGAATTACGCTCGCGGAGATATTCGCGCGTGTTTTTTAAGTGCTGTTTTGCTGCGCAGGGCTAACCGTAAAGCGAAATCTGGCATGTTTGGTAACGTTGGACTCGGCAACTATTCTGGACTTCAGCGAAACAAGTCCCATGAAAAAACACAGATCAGAGCCAAAGTTATAAGCATGAACAACATTCGTATGACCACTAGGTGGCGCTGTGACGAAACTCTGCATGCCCCCTCAGATCCTCACTGGCATCACATCTACCAAGTGTGGCATCAATAGACGTAAGATTGGCGAAGACACACACTAAAACCTGTTTTTTTGCTCTCTACGTAAAATTTGTTGACGCGCTATACGAAAACGGAATGGTTTATCAAAATTCTTTTAATAACTTTTTGCCCTGTGTGTCTCCAGATGCTACATACTGTTTTTCGTGGAAATTGGGCAAAAGCTCTAGGACAAGTTCGCAAAAGTAGGTTTAATGAATAAATCAAAATGGCGGAAAATTTTTCATGACGGAAAATGACGTCATAGGGTCCAATCGAATCGTCTTGAGCCAAGGAATCAGAGGAAGCAAGAATTTTGTTTATAGGACTTATGGATCAGAAGTTATAAGCAAAAACATAAGTGCAACTTTGGACTGTTGGTGGTGCTAGCGGGTTAGAGATTAAGACTCCAAATTTGTTGTGGAGACTTTTTGGACAGTCCTCTATCAGTGTGCAAAATTTCATAACTTTCCTATGTAAGCTGCTATGGGCTGCCATAGACGCAATGGCGGAAGAAAAAGAAAAAGAAAAGGGAAGAATAATAATAAGAAAACTAACGGATACAATAGGGGTCTTCGCCCATTCCGGGCTTGACCCCTAATAATAATTCATTACATTTATATTGCGCTTTTCTGCAGTCCTCAAAGTGCTTTACATATGAATGGGGGAATCTCCTCAACCACCACCAATGTGCAGCATCCACCTGGATGATGCGACGGCAGCCATATTACACCAGAACGCCCACCACACACCAGCTTATTAGTGGAGAGGAGACCGAGAGATATAGCCAATTAGTATGTATGGGGATGATTAGTAGGCCAATGGGGAAGTTTGGCCAGGATGCCGGGGCACACCCCTACTCTTTTTCGAATGACATCCTGGTATTTTTAACGACCACAGAGAGTCAGGACCTCGGTTTAACGTCTCATCCGAAAGACGGTGCTTTTTGACAGTATAGTGTCCCCATCACTTTACTGGGGTGTTAGGACCCACACAGACCACAGGGTGAGCACCCCCTAACGGTCTCACTAACAGAACACCATTATGTTCTTGTTGTGTATTGTGGGTTAAAAAAGAATAAAGGAGTTACAAAAAACACTGAACAAGCACAGTCTCCTGCAAAATGTAATTTAATGCCGGCTCTGCCACATTCTATAGCTTTGTCACTTCACAACTAAACTGATTCAGGCTAAATCAAGACACAATCAGCACAGCCGGTACAGATCGGATCGGCTTCAGACAGGCCTGTCTCGAAAAACCCAGCAAACCAGCGGTCAGCTGTTGTCACATGTAGGGTTGGCACGAAGACCTTCGCTAAACATCATTCATCATGAAAGCGCTCTGGTTTGGTGCCCTAGAGGTCATGTGTGCCTTTCTGACGCCCGGACCATGCTGTGACATATTGACTTTGATATTGCAACCTTTTGTGTGAAACTTTTCAGATGAACATAGTTTAACAGGAGTGATAACAGCGGTGGTTAGGAAGGGCAGATATAGGAAAAGGTACAGTAGTCTTTATAGCAGGGCTTAAAAACGAAAAAAATTATCAATCGTTTCACTCCGAGCAGAATCGATATTTTAACGTTTCCGTTTTTACGTTCCTCATTGAACATTTACGTTCTGAAAACGGTTTACTTAGAAAAAATACCGGTTAATAACGTTATTTTAATTCAGGCTATACTTTAACAAATACATGCATACAGACTTATTTTCACACTAAAATAATAACATAACACATGATATAACTAAACTTCAACATTTCATTAATTGTTAAAACCACAAAAGAAATACCTGCATTCATTTTAAGTATAAACAGCTGAAAAAAACGACCCGTTTTCAACCATGTCTTTTATTGGTTGAAACCGCAGCATACTCTGCTGGATGTTTGTGTTAAATGTGCCTCTGTAAGTTACCTCAGTGATTCCCGGCTACTGTACTTCTCCCCCACATCCTTCAATATTGCAGACAGACTTGTTAAGACAGCTTGTCGTAAGAAAAATAATAACGAAAAGGAATTTCTTGGTGGCGACCCATCTAAAAAGTTATTGACAGTGGTATAAGTCCCCTGGGTTTTTTGAGTTACAGTTTGCATCTTCATATTTCCAAGCAAGTTTTAACTTAAACATACCTCTGAACATTTGATGGGTAGCTTTGTGGTTGTTTAAGACAAATGCTATCGGGCGGGAGACTCGATGACTGCTGCGCGGGCATTTCACTCACGCTATGTGTCTGTCAAAGTCACTCACGCTTGATGCGTCAAAGTCACATGTTGTACTGTTCAAATCATGATTGGTCACTGATAAGTACAATATTAAAGAAAACGATAAAATAACGTTATTAACCGGTTAATGGTCATTTTAAATAAACGTTTCTGTTCAGAACGATTAAAATTGATTTCGTTTTAGTTTTCGTTTTTGTTCCTGTTAAAATTTCGTTCGTTTCCGGTTTTCGTTTTCGTTCCTTGAACCGGTTCAGAGCCCTGCTTTATAGACATGAAAAGGAAAGAAAGGAAAGTCAACTTCATTATTTTTCTTCTCTGCAGGGACACTAAAAACACCTAGAAGGCAGATAAAAGCTAAAATTTGGGATATATTATTTTCACCCCCATTTGCACACCAAAAAATCCAGTAAATAGTTGTTTTCAAATACTGAAACTCATTTGCTAGTTTTTTTAAACCATTCTAATTTTGCATGTACCTGTTCTAGAAAAATAAAAGATGATGCTTTTATCTCTGCAAATTTCACAGTCGAACAATAATTACAAGTTCTGAAATATCAAACTTCAGTTATGGATTTCAACTTCTTCTCTATTTAATTTACTGGCAAACATTGGAAAATTCAGGTTGATTTGAACTAGGGCTGCAACAACTAATTGATAAAGTGGATAATAATCATTATTGATAAGTTGGTCTGTGACGTCACCTGCTCCCGCACCACCGTTGGACAGCACAAACACACATCTGATTTATACATCGCCAGCCGTGCACTTATAAATTAAAGTCATGCGCTGGTTCATTATACAGTACGAGCTGCGTGCTCAAAGTCAAGCATTTTGTCTTCATACAACACAAGCTGTACGTTTATCAGGCGGTTTTCTTCTTACCGTGTGACCAGCGGAGCACTTTGCCAGTTCTATGTTGTGCTTCTTTTAAACTATTTCTGCAGATTAATGTTTTTCTGCAGGTTTTCATTATTCATTAGTTGTTGGTATTTGGGGTGTGAGTAGTCGTTTGGATGCTTTGAGACTAATTTTGAATGGCCATTGGGCTGGTTTTGTTACCCAGATCTGGTAATCCTGACAGGACAATGATAGAAGCAAAAGTGCAAATAAGTGCTAAAAGGTTTCATTTCGGCCTTTAATATAAATGAATTTTTAAATCACAAACTAAGCATCTGTTTTATAGAAAGGAGGAAATCCAGGATTTTATTACTGTAACAACACATGCATATCACTTTCATATCATCATTTATTTTAAAATAAGTTTATTAATCTGTGGCTAAATTTATTCACAAGCACATCCCTGGAGACTCAATACGTTTGGTTTATTATTTTTGACATTTAAAGACATTTTACTATTTAGAAGCTGCACAAACTTTTTTTATTTCAGGTTTAAAATATCAAAATCAAAAAGATTATATTAGCTGTAGTAGTGTGTGGCTTTGCACTTTTAAAGGGGACATTTCACAAGACTTTTTAAAATCCCCAGAGTACATATGTGATGTTTTAGCTCAAAATACCCCAAATATAATTTATTATAACATGTTAAAATTGACACTTTTAGGTGTGTCCTTTAAAATGCAAATGAGCTGATGAAATGCAAACACTGATCACCATAATGGTGGTTTGTTAGAATTGAAACTCAATTGTGCTGTCAATTATTCTCACACCTCAATTGTTTTGTCAATGGTTTACCAAAACTTAGTTACTGGGTTAATCTTTTTCACATTTAAAAGGTTAATAGAAGCACTGGGGACCAAATTATAGCACTAAAACATGGACAAAAGTCAGATTTTCATGATGTCCCCCTTAAAAGTACACTTCTACACATTGAGTACCATAATTTAGTGCCTTATTTAGCTCAAATAAGTAAAAAATCTAATAAACTCTTTCCCCGCCATTTAGGGTTGTGCTGATAGACGTTAGTATCGTGTATCGACGATTTTCAAACATATCGCCAATGGCAGGCTTTCATGGCGATAGTCATGACGATAGTTGGCGAATGTTTTATTATCATAATAGTTTTACATTAACATGCACATTGCATGCTTTCCCCGCATGAGGGTTTGTGGATGTGACCCAATGAATGTTGTTAGAGAAATTCCTTCTTGCACACACATGGACTTAATGCGCGCGTCTTGGACTCCTTCTAGCACCGAAATAAATTCAGTGCGTCAATGGCAGCCACGCTTCTCTCTGTCATGTTTTTACAGTCATTAAGTAATCATGTTAAATAATCAGGATTATGATTTTTCCTATAATTGAGCAGCCCTAGCTCTCACTCTTTTCTTGCACTAGAGAGGTTGTAAGCGCGTAGAGGGTTAAACCAAGCGCGTGTCTTGTTCTCGACCCTGGTAGGCAGGAAAGAGCGCCCGTGCTTTAAAGACGCGCTCGAATTAATGGCATCAGTTTTAAGAAGGTTGCGGTCATGACGGTGTTGCTCTTGTTCTTTTTTTGTCCATCAATCAAGTGACTTGTCATAATAAGTAATAAATGAACAAATAAATAAATGAGTAAACTACTGCCACGCCCCCCGATACTATCGTGTATCGCCAATCTCACAGGCTGACGATAGGTTGATCTCAAAATGGGGCATATCGCCCAACACTACCTCCATTGATGAGTTATCTTGTCAATCTGCAATACCGCTATTATCCACCAGGTGGCGAACTTCCACAACTTATAAAACGCTGTAGTATCGCAGCTGTATGTCCTTGTAAGTTTTGAGGATCGCTCTGCAATGGAATTATGTCAGCCTTTTGCTCAAAATTTGGTGTTTTTGAAGATACCTACCCATATTTGAGAGGTGATAAAAGGAGAATTAATGAAGGTAGGATTAAATGTTTTTTTTTTTTAAGCAGAGGGTCTGTTCTTTCATTTGTTATATTGTATGTTTATATATTTAAAGAAGAACATTTTCTAGGAGACATTCAACTTTTGTGAAAATCATGAAAAATGCTGGCGGGGAAAGAGTTAAGTAACATTTATGTTTTTTATTCGATAAAGCGTTTAATTGAAGAAAAAAATTACCTGATTAATCACTGATGAAAACAATCCTTAGTTGCAGCCCTAATTTTAGTACAAGCAAATTTTTTTGCAAGGGCCAAATGTGATTTGGTGTTAGTTTGTTACTTACAGATCAAACCCCCCCTCCGGCACAAAGACCCCAGAGGGATTTATGTTCTTACTAACTTAGTGACTAACTGGTATCTCAGATTTGTTTCATTATACAGAGAGAACATTGTGTGCTCAACAGAACGCAGACAGCCAATGGGTGGCCTACAGGTTTCTGGACAGCAGGGAATGAGAGAGACTCTGCTGCGGGCACAGAAAGCCAATTCACCCCACTGGAGTCTAAATGCCTCCTCGCGTTCTTTAATTACACTTTCTGCCATTAGTTGGCTTTTCTATCAAAGTATTCGCCGCTATAAGAAACACTCAGCACTGTGTAAACACTGAATGATAATGAAGGGAAGCTTTTAATGGTTTGGGTAATGCTTCTACTATTTAACATCCACAATGCACTCAACTTTCCATGGTTTCCTTGTAAATAAGACATTTTCTGTCTGTTATTTCCTTCAGAAAGTCATGTAGGTTGTAAATGTGTTTTTAATAGTCATACGTTATTTTATTTAAAAAACGGCAGTTTCAGTGCATGAATAACATCTAAGACAGCATTAAGAAATCTATTGTCACTACAGTGTATGAAAATCATTTCTTAAGTCATAAAATCATCCTACATAATGTGAAGAACATTTTGTGAAAATATCACCGTAATATCTTTAGACAGAATTCTCTGGTCTGCTACAGCCTATATTGATGCTCACGAACACAGAAATAAAGATAAACGGTGTAACTTCACAATTCAGTACTACTTAGTTTACAGTCTTTGTAATGTGTTTCACCAAAACATTTCTACATTTATATTGTGCAGAAACAATTTGGCCCCTATTTTAATGATCTTAGTGTATTGTCTAAAATGCACAGTGCACGGTCTAAATGGGCGTGTCCGATTTTATTTTTTTAACCCTTATTTAACCAGGTAAAATCAGTTGAGAACATGTTCTCATTTACAACTGCGACCTGGCCAAGATAAGGCAGAAACAGTGCGACACAACAGAGTTACACATAAGACATTTTTTTTTGTCACTTTTGCTAATTTAACGATGGGGAAAATGGTTTGTTTTTGGCGTAACGTGCAATAAACCAATGAGAGTCTTATCTCTCATCCCCTTTAAAAACCAGTTGCGCTGGTGCTATGTCATACGATTGTGAGGGACAGATCCAAATTCAGCCCTTTATCCAGCGATCTTGATCCCGGTTCTCATCAGCAACCATAAAACTCAAATCTTGCATTCGTTATAAATTTGAATTCAAATATTGAACCTCAAGAAGCTTTATGACACATTTCTTTAAGGCAGTGATATCAAAGCTCATTGGCTCTTTGCATGCTACGTCACAGACTTGCAACATTGCCGTCTTTCAGTTGATGTACTTTTGATATTTGAAATGTGCTTCTTAAAATATCTTTAATGCTATATTGTTACTATTGTTACTGATATTTTCCTAGAAATTTCTGTCCATTAGATGCCAGAATATAAAAAAGAATTCTTTGTTTTTGTTTTTTTCGGTAAAAAAGGGTTTGGGTTTAGGGTAAATTTTGGGGCAAGGTTAAGGTGGTAACATTATTGATAAAATGGTTAAAGGAAATGGAAAGATTTGTAAATGTTGTAATGATGTAATAAAAACGTAATAATACGATTAAATGTTGCAAATACAACATCTATTTTAACGTACATAAAAGTATCTTTTGTGTTTTTGAAAGTTATTTATTAACAGTAAGACCAGGCTGCTAGTTCAGATATGGACATTTCCTAGGTTATTTAAACCAACGGTTGTCCGTGTACAGTATGAATTAATTCTGACTGGAGTGTAATCTGACCTTGAGTAAATGTATTTTATTCTGTTCAGGTCTTTATCACTGTGCTAAGATTTAAAATATCACTGTGTTTCAACTTCTATCTCAGTCTCTGGTGTATAAAGAAAAATCACGACACGCGTTATGCTCTCAAACGACTCGCTATAAAACATAGTGAGTCCTCAAGGCCTAATTAACTGAAATTCTGAGGAAAAGACCGATTGTAATGATTATGACTTATTTCTACTTTCCAAAGGCAGAACTTCTTTAGTAAATCCCACATGCATAACTTTGATGTGTAGTGCTGTAAATGAAATCCCTTCAGGCATGTAATCTAAACACTTTTTTGAAAGGTTTTGTTTTCATGTAAGAACAGGGGAAATTAAATGAATGCACTGAATGTACATAAGCGTGGACTGGAGGTGTTAAACGTGGAATAATTGTTTGGACTTGTGTGTGTCTTTTCCTTTAATTTGTCCGTGCAGAATCATTATAAGGTGTTTATAATGTCAGCCAGTGCTGCTATGAATACGACGATCTGCCGTTTCATATATGTGAATCTGTTAACACTGCTATATTCTCTTGAGACTGCAGAATAGCAGTTCAGTGACATTTTTTGCACCTCGAGTTTCAACTCTTTCTAACAAAAATATAACAAAAAACAATTGAACCGAGTCGATTTTTACTCTTATATATAAAGAGCAACCTGATCTCACGAATTTCCGTGGCATAGTCACGGAATTTTTTGCTCATTTTTCCGTGGCATTCTCACGGATCTCCGCATATTTCCGTGGCCCTGCCACGGACTTTCTTTTCCGTGGCATTCTCACGGATTGGTTACTCAACTGTTTTGTCCTATTTTCTTACCATTGTCGCTTCGGTTTAGGGTTAGATTTACATAAAATGACATCCCTACCCAAACCCAACTCTAACCCCAACACCAGGCAACAATTGATTAAAGTTTAGAAAATATAAAAGAATACATCCGAAAAAATAGTATAAACAAATTCTTAAAGTGACATACTAATGCAAACACCAAATCTAACCCTAAACCGAAGCGACAATGGTTTGAAAATAGGAAAAAGCAGTTGAGTAACCAATCTGTGAGAATGCCACGGAAAAGAAAGTCCGTGGCAGGGCCACGGAAATATGAGGAGATCCGTGAGAATGCCACGGAAAAATGAGCAAAAAATTCCGTGAATATCCCACGGAACTTTGTGAGATCATGTTGCTAAAGAGACTCTCGGTCTATAGCCTCTCTCGGATAGTTTTCCCACAAGTGCTTAAGTAAATGTGTTGTATAGATATACTTTCTGATTTGAATCCCTTCCAAGTTAGAGCAAACACCTCTGTAATTTTTTTATATAGTTGAAATACATTTTGGGGGGATTATATTGGGTTTATTTTGGTTTAAATATGAGAAGCACTGAATCTAATGTTCTGTGATTTGCAGTATAGATAAAGTATGGTAAAACACAATCGCATGACAATTCCTACAGTATGTGTTTTACTACTGTAAGTGGTTAATTTGTATTTGTTCCCACACATTTGTATGTTTTTGTACATTTTACTTTTACCCCGTGATGTTGGGTTTACAGACAGTATGAGTCACACATACAGGTTAAGGGGTTTCATTGTTGTTTTTTCTCTATGAATCATACATTTTTGTGCAATTCACTTCATATGAATTTATACGAATTAGCCAACCCGTAAAATACATGCAAATTCCCGTGAGATGAGTTATATACAGTAGGGGTGTAACGACACATTGATATGGATTGATACATCCATTCAATTTCTAAACATACGACGCAATTGATGCCACACATAAAATGTAAATAAGATGTACCTTTATTTTGACACTCTAATACCTCGACGTAACTTCCATCTACATATTTCTGCCAAAGCGTGCATTTTGTTCATTTTCATCTGGTAGTGTCAGCAAATGAATGCGAAGCAGCAAAAAAACATGTGTAGCAGCAAAAACACAACGAAAGAGACAAAAGACAAGCATATGTTTAGCACCGCAGGTGATATTGTCCATACAAAACCCAATGTCCTCTCTCCTGAACATTTTGATATGTTGATTTTTTTTAAAGAAACATCTCTCAAAAAAAACTTGTTTGACTGGTAGATCTGAAGTTGTGTGACAGATAAAATGCTTAAGTTTAACAGCTTTATTTTTTATATTCATTTATGTTTCAATTTAATACATTTTTACTACCTCAGTGATTGTCACTATTGTACATTTAGACACAAAATACTGCAAGACTTTGATTGTTGCCATCATAAGCTTGATTTTCTGTGACATTTTTAACCTATTATTAATTTTTCTTTATTTAAAAAGTTTTTTTTAGTTTGTTGTTGTAAATGTCCCAATTGGGACAGAGTTTGTGCCTTTTTTAAAGAGTTTAATTAAACACTTATGTTATATATTTTGTTGCATTTGTAAGTAAAAATGTAACTGCTTAACTAGGCACGTAATATAAAAATATTAACAAATTAATCCAATCGAAGAAGCATTTGATCTATATATCACATCGCAAGCTGAGAAAATCGACACTGTATCGCATCTTAATGAACTGTCCGATTAACACCCCTATAGGACTGTAGGTATTGTTTAAAAAATAAATGATTTCAATCTAATCACTACAGTATACAGCATACAAGTACAAACACAGCAGACATTGATCTGATCATATATACAATGGTTGAAAAAAACCCCACTATGGGGCAGTTTCCCAGACAGGGTTTAGATTATATTAAGTTATATAAGTTATTTTTTACAAACAAACCTTACAAAAACAATACTGGTGTGCATCAGTTTCAATCTTTAGTGCTTGTAAAAAGTGATAAAGATGTTGTCAAAGAGACGGCTTTTTAATGTTCTTCCTTAGCTTTCCTAATTAAAAACCAAAAGCCCTAAGAAGAAAATGTGATTTTAAAGAAATACACTTCATCAAGTTTTTATGATAACTCTTAGTATTGTGTCAGTAATGAATAAATAAATATGAATATGTCCCGAAGCACATCTGGTTTTAAAAGCCTGCTGTTTTGAGAGCAATTTTCAGTTTTTTTTTTCTTAAAAGTTTGACCCAGATACCTCTCCTCTTCACATGTTCACACATTATTCTCATGATTGATGTGCAGTGTTAAGTGCCCTTAACACTTTAGCCTTTGTCTTTACTCACATTTGTCTTTATAGTGAAGGTGTTGTAGGGCTGATGTGAGGTTTTGCACTTGACCTCTCCCATGGGGACCAAACATTTTTACTCGTTTGGCAGGCGATTTTATCCAAAGTGACTCACAGTGCACTCAAGTTGGAATTGAACTTACATCCTTTGCAGTCCTAATGCCAATTGGACTGCAGTCATGCTTTGCATTTCTAGTCATGTTTGTGCAGAAATAACTCATCAAAGACATGAGGCAGCCAAAAATAACAAACATAAAAACAAAATGAAACAAGACAGATTTGCATATTGTTATAACCGTAAGAAGTGTGTTCAGACACCGGTCCATTTGTCCTTGTGAGCATGATGACAATCAAGTGCAAACATTCAAGTGTGTTATACCTGCGGCTGTCTCAGCATCCCTCCCTTACGTCCAGACAGTGATGCCAGCAGTAATTGGGATGCAGCATATAACTCTAGGCAACAGAGAGAGAGAAAGCGAGCTGTCTGATGAGCCCATTTGTCTCCAAGCGCCAAAGCAGCTCGGCTCCGCCCCTCTGGCACTAATTGCGGTGTTTGGCTGCCTGCATTATCTGCAAATGGAGAGCGGGGACGCCACACTTCACTTTTGCTATGGCATTGATCCTTCAGCGACAGACCGCTTGTTTCAAGCTGAATGTTTGATCAATCTCATAATGTGCTTGTATGGTACATGCAAAAGCAGGGAGCAAGAGTCAAGACAATGCATTGGTACGTAGAGATATCAGGTTTTGAATAAGGGATCAGAGCATAGTTTAAAAATGGAACTGCTGAAATTGCAAATATGATTGTTTTCAAGCAGAGACTCTCCTTTCCCCCTGAAAGAGCTCGGTAAAAACCCTTCATGAGAGATATCCATTAGCATATTCTTATTCATATCAAAGGCAGTTGTTTGGCACTGATTGTATGTGTTACTTTAATGTCTTTGAATTTACATCTCGGTGAGCAGAAACAAACAATGCTTATAAAGGTCATGTTTTAAAGTGCTATATTATTTATTAGGTTATGGGTTACCTTTACTCTGACTACACTCCCTCATTTGTAAGTTGCTCTGGATTAAAGCATCTGCTAAACGAATGTAAAGTTCAATTTTCTCTGCATGGTACACTGTGTTCAAAGCACCCTGGAAATGATTAAACGGTATTTTAATACGGTTGTTGTTATTTAAACCATACACTTTAAAATAAAATGGTCAAAAAATTAAAAAAACTGGTCCCAAGCTGTCGCATGGAGCAGTGCCCTTTTAAAAGGTCCTACTGTATGTACCATTTAAGTATAGAGTTGTACACATTTGGTGTACCTTTAAGGTACTAAAGGGGAACTCTTGAGAGCCCAGTACCTGTATGAACTCTTTGCGCCCTATCACTGTACCTACTGTACACCTGGTGCGATGCAAGTGTTTTTTGCTAGTTTCAGCCCAGTGCCGTTATCATTTTCACCATGTTTAAATAGCAAATACATTTGCGCCCAGATGAGGTGTGTTCAGGCGCATTGCTTTGCTATTTTGAGACAACTAAAATAGACCACGCCATTGACCAACTAAGATCTGCTCTAAAGTCAATGGCTCAATATTGTTTTTGTTATTGAAACAGTTCGTTACTAATATGCGCCTATAAACGGGACGACGCGTTTGCTTATCACACACATCATGGATGCGCAGCAGCACAACAACGTTTTTTTAATATGAAAAATTTAAGGATTCAAATGTAAAAGATTATTATTGAGTCTCTTGGACATAAATGAGGACTGATTACAAGACGTCAGAAAGTATAAAGAGCTGCTTCACCTGTAGCCTGGCAAGTAAGAAAGGAAGATTTTAATTTTATTTTATGCTTTTAAAAAGTGCTTATATTTATGATGTATATAAAATTTATATATTATATCACATATAAACATTTAATTAATTTATTTAGATTTTTTTAATGCTACCCCACAGATTAATTTGTATATGATGACTTTGTACCTCTGGATATGGTGAGATGAGAATCTTTTTAAAGTAATATTTTTCAAACTCTCAGGGTGATTTCCTATGATCTCTCCACACATTTGTAAATTCTTTATGTTCTGTTTGTTACAAATATAAAGTATTTTTACTAAACCAGCAGCCATATTGCCCTGTATCCCAAGACTGAAGCTAAGTAGGGTTAAGCCTGGTCAGTACTTGGATTGGAGATCTCCTGGGAAAACCAGGTTGCCGCTGGTAGAGGTGTTAGTGAGACCAGCAGAGGGTCCTTACACCTCAGTATAGATAGGGGACAGGCGTTAAACCGAGGTCCTGACTCTCTGTGGTTATTAAAAATCCCAGGATGTCATTCGTAAAAGAGTAGGGGTGTGCCCCGCCATCTTGGCGAAACATGCCTATTGGCCATATAAACTCATTGTCTATATGACTCTGTCTCCTCTTCACTTATAAGCTGGTGTGTGGTGGGCGTTCTGGTGTAATATGGCTGCCGTCGCATCATCCAGGTGGATGCTGCACATTGGTGGTGGTTGAGAAGATTTTCCCTTTTATATACAGTATAATCCGCTTTGAGTGCTGCAGAAAAGCGCTATATAAATGTAATGAATTATTTATATTACTTATACACACTTGTTTTACACATTTGTAAATTATTCCTATAAAAACCATTTTGAGATTACAGTGATCATGCATCAGGTTATTTTACTTAATACTCCACAACTGAAATAACAATAAAGAGAACCAAAGCCGTAATTACACAATAACCATTATAATGAATAAAACATAACACCAATCTTAACTGGTAGTCTTTTTCCTCTGCTTATAGTTTTTCCGCTTACAAACTCCACCGTGCAAATAGGGAATCTGCCATGACGCGAGTTCCATTGGCTTTTAAAGGGGATGAGAGACGAGACTCTCATTGGTTTATTGCATGTTACACCTAAAACACACCCATTACTTATAACGAGAATAGGAATTATCCTTTTAGACTGCACTCTTAGAAAGGATGTGTTAATTTTTTACACATCTTTGTGCGTTAAGCTTTTAACCCATTATGTGTAATTTTAACAGATTATGTGTCATTTTGTGATGATTTTGTGTTGAAATATAACACAAGTTGTGTTAAAAGTTACACAAAATGTGTTGTTTCAATAATCACATAGAGATGGGTGAATTCTGGGACAACGCATTTAGTGTGTTGTCCCAGAATCAACACTAATAAGGTTTTTTTAACAAATTCTTTCTAAGAGTGTGTGTGCCAGACACATTGACCATTTTCCCTGTCGTTAATCTATCAAAAGTGGATTCGGATACGTCATAAATGCACTTGTGCCGTATTTTGTTTTTAAGAGTACCACCCCAGTGACAACTACAGTAGGGACAATTTTTTGGTAATTTGTCTGACAGTGTAAAATTGTCATTTTTATACTTAGTTTTACACGCAGAAACCAGTGAGCATTGATGGTCCCTATGTTCCCTACTGGAAATCAAGTGACCTTTTCTGAAGCTCTCCAACTAAAAAACTTTCTGAAATGCGACATAACTTTTATAAAGACAAACACTTTGTTTTAGTTTTAATATAAACACACACACCACTAGACATGAAGGTACCACAATCTACTAAATATTTAAATGTAATATTCCTCTACATTTATGCACTGATATGTAAGAGAATAATGAAGATAATAATGTTTTTCATAATATACTTCAACAAGGGTTTAAAACTGAAGTCGGAGAGAAGCTGATTATGGCATTAACATTTACAATGTAAATGCTTTCTGATGAAAACAACACTAAATAACTGAAAGATGTTAATGAGACCGATCTCATCATAAGCACTCGTCTGCACAATGGTAACCATTAAAAACCCAACAACAACAGAAACTCTTTCAAATACTAATATAACAACATATTAAACATCAATAAGTCCACCTCTTTTCTTATCTTAAATAAAAAAACATAAAATAACCCTTTATTTTGATATTTACTCTATTATTTAATGAGATATTTACTCTTCAGTCTCATTCAAAAACTTAAGCCCATTCAACCTAATTTATTTATTTTATACCAACTCCTCACTAATCAAAAAACTTTAAATGACTTGTTTATGAAACAAAATACAGCAAAAAAAGACTACTGTATGTCAAAAAACTTTTTCTATTTTTCACAAAATATTATGAATAACAATTAAAAACGCAGCAGTGCAATATAAATCTATTGACTTTAAATCACTGACAGATTAAAAATAATATAAATGTATGTGCTTTGTAAAATACATGCAAATATATATTAAGTGTTGCATTGCATTAAAAAGCTGTACATTTTAGGTGGGAATCAAACAACAAATGATGAGAAAGTATTTTATCACCAAATAAATGAAGCTCATCTCCTTTAAGACTTTAATGTAATGTTCTTACTGAAATAAATGAAACGCATCATGAACGAGCTATTCTGGGTGCATTGAGAGCCGATGCTAGTGGGATATAATGGTCAAGAGCCCAGTTAATGTCCTGATCTATTGTAAACAAACACCAAGAGTCCAATCTATCATCTCCGGCCCATAAAGCAGAACGGATGCCTCACTAAAGAGACTTCCACAGCCTGACATGACCAGCATAAAAAATTGAGTCGTGAAAGAAGAGCCCAAAATAACTACAATGAGATTTCTGCCGTGACTCACGTAGAAAGGCGCTGAAGAGCTCCCAAATCCCCACTCGGATCGATCTTCTCCATCATCACACAATGTTCACCAATGCAAAGGTCAAAATTACCGTACCACTGTCATTGAGACGTCCAGTTATTTCTTTAATAAATTTATCATTTTAACTCTTAGCATACTAGAATTTGGATAATTACACTGTAGATTTTGCATTTATGTTATTTACTGGCAACAGTTTGTTCAAAGTTTAATGAACATGAAACATTTTTCAGTCTTTATCTTCTACAGTAACTTACTGGCAACCAGCTGCATTATTACAGCAAATTTTTTACAGTGTATTTTCACATATTCAGACCTCAACTTTAGTTCAGACGAAAATCTACACACTATAAAAAATACTTTGCTGCCTTACATTTTTTTGTTAAATCAACTCAGATTTACAAGTCATGTCAACAAAGATGAGTTGTCACAATTTATAAAATATAGTTGAGAAAAGTCAACTTATTTTTATAAGTTATAACAACTCACCTGTAGTTATAACAACTCATCTCTAGTCAAGATAAATAATAGTAAGTTGAAATGGCTTGTAAATCTGAGTTGATTCAACAAAAAGTGTTAAGGCAGCAAAGTATTTTGACTTTAGCATCTGACTTTAGTTTTCAGAATATGCTATTAAATGAAACAATTATCAATATTTTTAAACTTAATGTTACTGCTAGGCTTCTTACAGAGTTGCTTACAAACTCAGTGCAAAAACAGGCTTTTGAGAACAGAAATAATATAAGTAGCTAATAAACAAAATCACTGCATGCGTGGTAATTTTACCTTAAATTACAGTTACTGTGACTTTTACTATAAAGTTAAATTATAGTGAATGCTGCATACATCACGATGCCCATATATATTTTTCTAATACAATTGCCATTTTCTATCACACTGATTTTATGTGCATTTTGAAATATTGCATCAAAAATGAGTGAATTTCAAAAACTCCACAAAAAAAAAAATTTGCAAAAGGTTTTCTACGCTCGCTTCATGTCATTTTTGCGAAAAAGTAAATGCAAATAATGGAAGATGGAAATGCATTTGCGAATAAATTCTGACTTAGCGAACATTGAACGCACGTGACCGATCGTCCAGCTGTTTCCGCTATCGCTGTCTTCACTATACAATGAATGGAGCTTGACGTTGTTGCATTGCGCTTGCTGTTAGTGCCTGCATCAAAAACTCTGCATTCCTTCTTCTGTGCACAGCATTCAGTGACAATAACAAGCTGCACTGCTAGTTAGTTTATAACTTGCCCGATCGTGACATGCATTCATGTCTCCATGTTTTGTGTACTGTTAGTTACTAACTTACCAATATCACCATCATCCGCTCGAACAACTTGATGGAAACAAACCTAATGAGCATTTTTCTTTTTTTACTTTTTTTTAACGATTCGCTTCATATTTGTATGGAAACCCAGCTAATGAAGGACCTAAATCTAGCATATTTGAATCGCATATACTTAAAAGCTGTTTGAAAACTAAGTGAGCTGCCCTGCAGTCTATATTGAAGCTGGAATATAAAGCAGCATCCGTACAGTCATGAAATCTCATAAGGGATTAAGTTGGAAAACTCAACATAGGCAGCGACTCAATGCACAAACAAATAGTGCTCCAAATGAAATACCCTAGAGAGTTTCTCTCTCAGCTACCGCTGTGTTAAACTAATATGCATAAAAATACAAAATGCACACAAATAGTCGGTGTAAAATCCATTTGTGTTTACACTTAACTATTTTTATCTGAGTGATCAGATGGTGATCAGATGTCCAACCAGGTGCTCTTCCAGCTTAAACAGTTTACTAGGCTAAAATAAACAGGCCAGCAAACTAGATTATGCTGGTTTAAGTTGATTTTTAAGCTTTATAATGTGTGCCTGAACTCAATGTTTAAGACATCAGCAGAACAAAAACAACTTATTGCTGAAATTAAACATTTCTCATTTTGGTCGAAAGACTTAAATAAAGTTTAAGTAATAAAACTGCACTAAAACAGGATTATTTGATCAAGCAGATGAGTGATATGTGAAACCCATGATTGATTTATAAATCCCTTTAAAGCATTGCCAAACACTGAAAATGAACATGATCTCCATACATTAATAATGAGACGATAGATTTAAATTAGGAAATGAATAATTCAGACGTGTGCGTGTGTTTTAGTAACAGGGGTGAGGTATTAACTGTAAGATGGTGTCATATATTTATCACTTTAAACCAAAAACATTGGTTGGGACAGGAGAACATCAACATCTAGCTGCTGAAATAAAGGTCACATGCCTGTATTAATAAGCTTGCATATACACCTCAATCATCTCAATGGATTCTGAGCTCCCAAAAATCTGTTCAAATGGCCTGTGGACAAACAAGATTGAATGATAAAAGGCATTGAAGTACAGTAGTCCTTTCATTCAAGGAGGTTACTGTCATAGCTTGAAGCTCTTTGACCTTTGAACACAACAGTTTTCTGCATCAGTAATAGATGATCTGATCTTAAAATGCTTAGAAAGCATATACTTCACCAACATCTGAACATTTGGGCCAGCCTTTTTGTAAAGCATGCTATAAGAATTAAAATGCATCTTTTAACTCGATTTAAACTTCCACTGAAAGAGGAACACTGTAAAAAATGTTGCTGTACAGTAGTTATGCAGCTGGTTGCCAGTAACTTACTGTAGATTAATATTGATGTTATTTACTGGCAACAGTTTGTTCAAAGTTAAACATTAAACAGAATAAAACTATAAAATAACAGCGTCATGCAAAGCATTCTGGGAACCAGAAATCCTCCTCAACCTATTTCTGTTTTTTCCTTCAGATTTTGTGTCCCAGAATGCTTTGCACGAGGCTGTTATTTTATAGTTTTATTTTGTAAAGACAAAGACTTGTTAATGTTTAATGTTCATTTAACTTTAAACAAACTGTTGCCTTTAAATAATATTCATTTAAATGTACAATAAGTTAATGTAACAGCTGCATGTAAAGAAATAGGTTTGGTAGTTTTAGTGTCTGTTATATAATTATAGTATCACGCAGTTCACCGCAGGCATTGTACATTGTGTGCGTTTACAGTTTTCCTATATATGACTATAAATCCACTGTTCATATTACCGTGACAATTTAATTTGAATAAAAAAAGGTTTGAATTGTTTTGCTTAGTTTTGTATTTAGTGCTGGGTTGCTCACAATAGGAATAACTGCTGACAGAATACTGTATCTCTCAAAAGGCTCTGCTTAGATTTCACAAAAAAAGATATAACTTATTTTCCTCTTAATTAATTTTAAACTCCATAATTTCTTGACTTTTATTGTTAGAGCAATAATCGACTTATGCCATATTGTATTGCAGAGCCCTTGGTGTTTTGTCTAAATCCAGTTATTTACAGCAATGCATCATTTTAGCTTCCGAGACACTCGTGTGCTTTAGAGGATGGTGCAGAAGAATTAATCATAATAAAGATATTTATATCAGGAGTTTGGCCTAACAGAAACACAACAATTTATTGGGTTTCTTTTTATTGCTGGAGCAGTTGAAATAGTTTATTGTATAACATCACATTACACAAACACAGCAGATTTAAAATGGACTAGAGAGAATAAAAACACATCATTAGGCATTAGTCCAAACTATGATTAATTATAGGCCAGCTAGCATTACCTCTTCCAAACAAATCAAATTTTCAAGTGTCAAATCATAAACCGGCTCATTTTCATAATTCTTGCTGGCAGGTGAGAGGCGTGAAAGTGAAGATTTATTTTGCAGTTTGTTTTTGAATATCATTCCTATTATAAATCCTGTCATGTCATGTTGTTATTTTCCTATGATGTGATCATACAGTGTGACATTAAAGGGGTCCTATTGTCCATATTCACTTTTTATAATGTGTAAGAACACCAATATGAGAGAGAGAGAGAGAGAGAGAGAGAGAGAGAGAGAGAGAGAGAGAGAGAGAGAGACATTAATTTCGCACAAACTTCAAATAAGTTTTTGTCTTTACTTAAACAATGAGGTAAATATAACTTAACAATTTGAACTTATACCACTGATCTATATAAATGACTGGATTGCGCATGACGTCACACTTGTGAAGCCACCGCGCCGCCATTTTGGTATAACGTTCTATTAAATCAATGGACGTTATCAGATTTTAATGATAAAACATCACTTTACTCGTCTTCATTTTTATATATGAAGTTACCCTGTACATTATTACAACACAAACGTCCTAAGCATGTAAATAGTTATTTACTGAAAGTTGTACATTTTGCGTTTTAAACCAGGAGTGGGGAACCCTGGGTCCTGGAGGGCCACTGTCCAACAGAGTTTAGTTCCAACCCTAACCGAACACACCTGAATTTAATTTTCAAGTAATCCTGAAGACTTGAATTAGATTGTTCAGGTGTGTTTAATTAGGGTTGGATCTAAACTCTGCAGGACAGTGGCCCTCCAGGACCAGGGTTCCCCACCCCTGTTATAATCAGTTATTATACATTCATCTTTATTACAGTATCAGATCAGCTGACAGACCGCAGCGTATTTAGTATTAATGACAATAAACGTGCTCATTCTGAAATCTAAATACATAATCATGCTTTGTACCGTATGTGCATGCAATAATTTGCTAGTTTTGTAATTATGTTATCTAAACTTACAAGTTACCTAAACTTATTACGAGAAATAACGCTGACCGTCACAGTGTAGCTGAATGTCAAAAAAACTTTATTTATACCTGTGTCATTAACAAATGCAGCAGACACACTCACCTTAACGGTTTTTTATAAATCCATTATCCTGCCCGATTAAAACATAAACATTACAAATAACACCAGAATTAACAAATAATTAACGTACACATATCCTAAAAATTAACCTTGTGTAACTGATACGCTGTAAAGGGGGTACATTTTGATCATGATTTTGAATGGAAGTCAATGACGCCCTCTGCCAGTTGGGTATACCAAGATGGCCGCTCGAACTCTGCGCTGGCTTCACCTCACGCAGTTACGTCAAGCGTTCTATGCGCAATCCAGTCATTTATATAGATCAGTGACTTATACATAAAAATCGTAGTTATTTTAACTTTTAAGCATGTATAATTAATTAAACTAAAACATTCAAATGAAATTAACTTGAATGAAATGATCACTACATGTTGTGAGGAATACCCATAATCCTTTGTGCCTGAATATTTAGATTATTTATGCCTTTCACAAAATAAGAACTAATAAAAACTTTAACTACTTAACAATGTGTTAATTAAAGGTTTAAGCTCTTATATAATTGATGTTGTTTACCTGTAAATTATAATTTTATGAAGTCACTGTTCAGGTTATCAGTGTTTACTTACATGTTCAGTACATTTTATTGTATTTCTCTATACAGTTACACGTCACTACTACAGCAAGGTCCTGATTGGTTAACGCGGCGCGGAAATCCGCCAAAGGTTCAGATTTTTCAACTCGCGTGTTTCCCGCGGCAATGCTCAATTCGCGCGTACCACGCCGCAGGATAATACTCTGCGTGTAATCGCGTCTTTGCATTGACTTAACATGTAAATCAAGCACGCTTGCCGCCTCTACTGCGGCTGGTGTAAACGCAGCATTACAGTAGCATTGCTATATTTAACTCATTTTTACTTAGATCAACTCAATTTAATTTTGCTAAGGTAACTAAAAACAACAGAGTAAGTTGTTTGTAAATACTAAATGCATGCATCCAAATTAAGATCATATAACTTACCTTAAAAAATGTGTGTATAGAGAAATGAATGGCAAATTCACTTCAGGCCAGTGTGTGATGTTCACTCTGTAGTAGCTTTATAACCTGTACGTTTTTTAAGACTTGTGACTGATTATGTAAAAGAGAAGAGTCTGTTCATTTAAGCAGATTTACAGAAAAAGTCAAATTAATCCACTTTTGCAAGGGATGATTCATCTTCTATCTTGGATAATTTAATCTGTGCCGAGTTTGTCGAACACAATATGCAGAAAAGTGTGTGTGTGTGTGTGTGTGTATGCAGGTTGTGACTTTGTGCACATCTGATATGACAATGTGTATAATGTCAGGTTCAGCGGTGGCTTAATAACAGTGTTTGATCCACGATTAATATTGTCATCACATCTTCATGTGGCTCTCAGTATGAATTGAAACCGTAAAATGTAAAATCTGAATAAATGTTCCCAGCCAAGACCTTGAAAGCAAAAGTGCCCATTTTATCTCGTCCTCTCATTGTGTCACACAGATTTACTGATATTTTGAATGAGGAAACAGAAAAAAAGAGGACAGGGTTATGGCATTGATATACTGGTTTGATATTTTCAATACAGTCGACCGATTCATCAGTCAGATGGTTTTCTCAGAAGCAGGTTCTTCTTGTATTCATGTCAATATGAACATTATTACTGTATAGATGGTTTCATCGGACGCACGTGATACACGTCTGGATCCGAACCTTACTTCCGGTTTCGTTTTTTTAATGGTCTGACTAGTTGCTAAACTGATCTCTTGAACAAATGCCTCGTCGAAAATAACAAATGTTTTGGTTTCCTAGGTAATCTATGTGTTGTTTTGTTTGCTTGTTATATAAATAAACTATGTTTAAAGAATTTGTTGTTATTTATTATTAGCGGAGTTTACCGGAAGTTACGTGCGGACCGCGACAGCGGCTTGTTTATGTTGTTACCGCTGAAACGGTCTATAGATACTGTGTAGTTAACAATGCAGAAGTAAAGTAAAACGCACAGTACATCTCTCCAGGACAAAATGTCAGTCAGATAGCATGTGAACATGTTTTATTTTAGATTCTCTAAGATCTTAAGGTGTAATTGGCAGATGTGGGTGTCATGAGGCATAATAGAAAATGCTTGTTAAATGGGTCTGCTGGAGCTCATTTTATGAATCATTAATAATGAATCGGTGCCATCTATCCTAATGATGACAGCTCCTGCTTCTGTCTGCCTTTAGGAGTCTTTTCTGTTGAAACACATCTCTTGCTTTTCTTTACATGAAATGGCCACGGGGGCTCTTAGGGGCTCAGAGATGTGGGTATGAGTCAGGTTTACAAAATAGGTGTAGCAGGTGACTTACAGTTTCAGGGATTTTGGTGTAGGGATCTATATTCAATTCTTTTTATTCAAATACTCTGTAAAAATAATGTGATCAATAAGTCCTGACAAACATGTGTTTTTACATGAACTCATTAAAGTTACTTAAACAATTTTAACTTTTTTATAAGTTACAGAAGCTCATGACTAGTCAAGATTTGATACAGCAAATATGTAATACAATACTTATAAATGAAAGGCAACGGCGTGTTAACAATAGATGTGTTTTTCTTTTCTCCTTGAGTACACATTTAAATATTGGTTTGCATCACTGCACAAACATTAAGATCTTTGTATAGTAATATTTACTTGAGATTATTGCAGCTTTTGTGAGCAGAACACAAACTAATCTGAGATTTACCTTTTGTTTAGTTGCAGCAATATTAGACACAGATGTGTGTTAAACTCAGTAAGTCTTATTTAAGGTAAGGTTAAGGATACTAAAACATTAAAACCATGTCTGTTTTTGTGATCGTAGAAACGACAAACAACAAGAGCTACTCTACACTACACAAAACTTGTGTTTGAATCATGGTTTAGTCAGTAGTAAAGTCTTTAAATATGAAAATATCGACTACTGTGAGTCAGAAGTGGACGGAGTTATGCCGGTTTCACACCGCAAGCGTGAGCAACGCGTAAGCTGTGCATGTTTTTTTTGGTGCCCATATTAACAAGTTAAAGCATTGACACCGCACACGTAAGCAGCACATACTCACATGGCAGGAGCGTCGTTGAAGCAGCAGTGCTGCAATCGTTTCGGGGTCGGTTCAATTTTTGCTGCGCTGCTCACGCTCAATTAAAGTGACAGTGCATTGTTTATGGTTTAAATGGTCGTGGATTGACACAAAAAGTTTACTTTTATCATAAAATCACGAATGTGACGCCAAGTGTGTATTAAACACTCATGACTTTGAGCAATTTAAAAGAAAGCAATGAAATATTTAAAAACACACTGTAGCCAGAAGACTGCGCTGTCATTTACTAAATGAATCCTCATATTTCTTAATAATCTTAAAATTAACAGATACATCTATCAATCTAAATCTTATGCTTATACTGTTGAAGGGAAACACGATCTAGTGAAATGTTTCATTTTATTGTAAAACTTCAGTGAAACAGATTTAATAATGTGCCATGGTCTTTTTATGTCTATAATTGTGTTTTGTGTCTATATCTGATATCACATGGACCAGAACAGCTTGAAAACAATGTGGATTAAACAAATTATAAATTACAGTGACCGTCAAAAAGTATCTTGAAGAGGTTTTGCTCATAAGTGAATGTAAAATAAAGTAATGTGAACTTGAGATTGTTATACTGTTGTTAAACGGCACAGTATGCGCTGAAAACGCAGCTGGTGTGAAAGCACAATGGCCAAGCACAGCAAACACGCTGCTTACGCTACGCATACTGACCGCCGTGTCCACGTCAGCAGGCCCAGGAAGTAAACTGTTGCCTACAATCCTTGTGTTTGTTGTAGTCCAAGAAAAGAGATTTAAGTTGGAAACAATAACTCGCATCATCATTACATTTGGGATTTGTAGCTTTTGCATACGGTTAACATGAGCTAATAGCCACTTACACAGAAAAGGAAATGTTAAATCGTGAATCGGACAATAGGTGCTCTTTAAATGTCGTAAAATAACTAAGGCCTAGTCCTGGATTAATCTAAATCCTGTCTGGGAAACTGACCCTCAATAAAAAATTCAATATAATAGTTAAAACATTTCAAATGCTCTTTTTTAACTTTGTTTTGGGGATATTGAGAAAAGTGTTATAGGGTGTACTTATGTGCTTTGCCTTCACTTTAACAAGAAAAGGTTCAGTTTCATTCATAATTTGTATTTTGGTCAAATCAAGGAAATCACACGTACCATACTAACCATCCACTAACTAACTAACACTGGAGTTTAAAACTCTTCTGAAGGGTTTTCATTTATTAGGCCAAAACAAAGAAGATGTTAGAAAATCACTTGAGGAATGAAATGTACGTTTGGTAAAGGTGAACTTTCTGTCTGCCTCTGTTGGCCAGAGATAAAAAGAAACGGATATAGATCAGCTCATCTTCTTCTTCTTATGATCTTCCCTTTAATTCTTTCTTTCTTACAGTGACCTTTAAATCTATTTGATCATTGTTGCTAAAAAGTTAAAAAGTATTCCTCAAAATATTTTTTAATATTAACCTCTTCTAGGAAAAAACAATGCCACAAATGCCCACCATATAATACTAATCTTAATAATAAACAGTACATGATGGACTTTAATCAGGGGCTTCATTTATAAAATGCTGCTTAAAAATGTCATAAATTTGATCGTATGATCATTTCTCAAAAGCGCGCATGTGTGATTTATGATCACTTAATGATCAAATCTGTGCGTACGCTCGCTTTATAAATGAGGCCCCAGATGTTTTGCAATAGTAAAGTAGAATAAAATTGCGATTAATGTTTCACACATGACACGAGGCAAGATAAGTTCACGTAGTTTTAGGTCATTTTAACTCTAAACATTATTCATGGCCAGACTCACGCGCAGTAATAGTTTGCAGTGTTATTTAAAAGTTTAATTAGAGTCCACAAATATGTGTTTGTAATTTCCTTTAAAATCATCTCACACAACAAATGTCTCTCTGCAGCCAAAAACAAAAATGCTGTTTTAAAAGCTTTGCTGAGGAAGACCACGCCAAAGCCTTTAATAATTAGAGATTTAACATTAATCCAAGACTTCTAATCAGAAGAGCAGACATGCAAATGAAATCAGGACATGTTCATCTTAAGCACACTTTAAACTACAAGATTTCACTTCAATCTCTTCTTATTGTCTGCACTGATGAATACATGGTGACAGGAAAATGATAAAAAGTTGTATATTTTAATGTAAGGTCTTTTAATACCAACAGAGGTACAGATGAGTAAAGTTACTCAGACTAAAGGTCAATTCAGAGAGCAAAAAGCAACCCTTCATCTACTAGATCCTTTAAATTTGCCCATTATCATCAAACCTCTTCGTCTGACAGCTACTATAGCTCACAGGATCTTCTGAAAGTGTGAAAAGTCATTTGTTGTTCTCGCTTTTTCATTCTTTTCTATATAAAACCTCAAGTACTGTAGCTCATTGATAAAAGGTTAAATGTACTATCAGTTTGCTTTGGGTAAAAGTCTCTGCAGAATGAATAAATGTAAATGTTTGATAATCAAATTGGCTATGTTATTATATTCAATAAACAAAAAAATGGCAAATATTACATACAGCTAAATAGAGAATCATGCATATGTTCTCCATATGCCAAAAAGCAATAGTTTACAAACAATTAATGTAAACATGCAGTGTTAGTTTGATATCATTTTGTACGTAATGAAAATACTTAAACAAGTAATTTACTGCCCAATCAAATGATTTTTCTTTTAGTCAAGCAGCATTTCATTGCACACTGATTCAGCAACTAATGTCCTTGTTAAACACAATGAATTTGTGTTCATACACATTTATAAACTTTCCGAGAGTCAGATGACTTCAATGTCAAGACAATAACATTTGTGATTTCCTTTCTGCATGTTCTCATTTGAATAACGTCTTTCTGTAAAGCATCTCTTGATATATCGACTCCATTCATTTTTCTACAGGATTAGTGAAGCACATTGCATTTTATAGCCAATATAAATTTGATGGACAAATGGATGTTTTATATAGTCTGCTTATTCATTTTGAAAGCTCTTTCAAAAATAAGATGCACATTCTATTTAGCAGAAAGCATTTAAACATGACTTTTGAAGTCACAGATTTTGACAAGCACACATTGTAATGTTAGCACGAGAACCAATCAGATGTGTCTATTCACAGAAGACATAATTACTTCAGTGTGCATGAGGTGAAGTGTCTGTCTATATTAGAAACTAATCTCTTGAAGATTGATCCTATTAAAGAGTTTTTATAAACCTGAGTCCTGTGCAAGAGAAGCTTTGGAAAACATTCAACCATTTAACACTTCTGCTGTGAAACTACCAGTACTTAACAACACCAAATTATATTTTATTTAAAGATTTTATCATTTTAAAGTGAGTTTAAGAGGTTCAGACTTATATAACTTATCACATAAATGACATGCTATTATGTTTTTAGATGATTGGTACACACATCATATCAAGATATTATACAGTAGTTGTGTAAGGAATAAGTGACGATGGGCCGTGATTTTTTTAGAGGAAGATTAGGAAGTCTAAAACAATATTATGAAGTGTAGGCCCATACATCCTGAAGACTTCATTATGCAAACATTTGAAACCTGTGGCTATTTTAGTAATGAAACACATCTGTCCTTTATAAGTTGTAGGGTAAACCGTTGCCTCGTTTAAGAAAGCAATATTGAATTTACCAGGATATGATCAGGTTTCACAAAAGAGCAATATTAATATGCCTAGCAAACATGCTCTTATCCAAACAGAAATAAATTAATCATGGCTCCCCAGACTAAACGTGCTCGGCCGCAAACATCTGTAGCATAAATTACCACACTGAAATTCACTTGCAATAAATAGTCGTCAGATAAATAGGAAGTTTTCTGCTTACTAGTTTATAAAAAAATGGATGTTGTATATGATTAAATGATAAAAAAACATGTTTACCAACCTGCTTCATTTAAAAGTAAAACTACTAAGAAACTAAGTGAGAATTGGAAAATATTGTATACTTTTAGTAATAATTCATTACAAAGCACTTTTCTGCAGCCCTCAAAGTGCTTTAAATATGAATGTGGGAATCTTCTCAACCACCACCAATGTGCAGCATCCACCTGGATGATGCGACGGCAGCCATATTGCACCAGAACGCCCACCACACACCAGCTTATTAGTGGAGAGGAGACAGAGTGATATAGACAATTAGTTTATATGGGAATGGTTAGTAGGCCAAATACGGCCTTGGAAGTTTCTCAATGTCAAGGATACTTCCTTGGCAGGACTTGTCCTTACAAGTCACTTCCTTCAGAGGCTAGGCGAGGCTCCTCTTAAGCATCCGGAGAACACGTTAAATGGAACAGGCTAGCAAGTGCACATCATTGCGTCATTGTGTCAATGAAAGTTGTACTTTCGGTGCTGCGCGCATAGGATTGTGGGTGATTTCAGCATGCGAAGAGCGCGAAGGATATACATATGCATCCTTTTCTGTATATGGGATATTTCTCAAACGAAGGACTTGGAAATTCCAAGGATCCTAGGCATTGGAAACATCCTTCGACGAACATTGATGACATAGAGTCCTTGAAATTCTGGCTTCCGAGGATCCTTTCTTGACATTGAGAAACGGCTCCTGAATTGGGATGCACCCAAAGAATCATCCAGTCACAGAATCATCCAGTCACAGAATCATCCAGTCACAGAATCATTCAGCCAAAGAATCATTCAGCCAAAGAATCATTCAGCCAAAGAATCATTCAGCCAAAGAATCATTCAGCCAAAGAATCATCCAGTCAAAGAATCATTCAGTCACAGAATCATCCAGTCACAGAATCATCCAGTCACAGAATCATTCAGTCACAGAATCATTCAGTCACAGAATCATTCAGCCAAAGAATCATTCAGCCAAAGAATCATGCAGCCAAAGAATCATCCAGTCAAAGAATCATCCAGTCACAGAATCATCCAGTCACAGAATCATCCAGTCACAGAATCATCCAGTCACAGAATCATCCAGTCACAGAATCATTCAGTCACAGAATCATTCAGTCACAGAATCATTCAGTCAAAGAATCATTCAGTCAAAGAATCATTTCGTCACAATATCGTTCAGTCAAAGAATCATTCAGTCAAACATTCATTCAGTTGAAACATCATTTAGTCAAACAGTATTTTTTCCCTTACCTTTATAGTCAGAAGAATCTTTTATCACTGCAAAGAATCTTTTATGAAGCTTCAGTTGTTAAAGGTTCTTTATGGAATCATACAGTTCTTTTATGGCATCTAGTACTATCTTTATTTTTGTGTTCTGTAGCATGACAAAAACCTGCTCAACACAAGGTCTCAAACCGGACTGACTGCAAAACTGAGGAAAAGAAAATCAATGTGCTTCAGTTAATCTGAATCCTCTTTATAATTTAATTTGTTGCTTTTATTTGACTGTAAAGTCCTTCATGAAAGATTTTAATGGACCAACATGATTTTAATAACAGCAATTAAGATTCATTAGGACTCCATGACAGAGTTATGAAAAACCATAAAGTAATATGAGCTTTCAAGCATAACAGCAGAACGAGTCACATCTTAATGTGAGCACATTTTTATTGTTTTCGTTTCCATTTCATTAGTCAAGAAAAAAGAGCCTCCCTTTAGTGCAAGTATTAATGACTAACAAATTGTTTTTTGGTGGCACAAAAACAACAAAAGCCATCAAACCTTAACACAACAACTAAGTGCTTTCAGTCATGTTTACACAGATCACTTCACAGTTTCTATACTTGAAAATGCTGAAGATGAACACTATTTCTTTCCTTTCAAGTGTTCATTTTAAAGAGGAAATGTGCCTTTAATTTGTACTCCAACCACCACAAGCATACCTGAAGATATCCTGTCATTAGCACAAGTCTGTGACCTCATGGCTGGCATTTCTGCACAGAATTGTTTTTAATGCCATTATTACACAACAACAAACCTTTAGTCAAAAATCCTTTTATATCCACTGAAGGGTCAGATTAGTGATGTCAGATTTCTTCTCTGAGGACATTCACTATCATTCCATCTTCCTCTTCTTCTGTCCTGACTCAGAATGCAGAAGTAGGTCAGTGACTGTCCTATCCTCCAGCACGCAGGCGGTAAGATTATTTGCTCAAGGCTCATTTATGGCGCTTGCATAAAAAGCATTCAAAAACATCCTTTGCATGCAAAATTTCAAGGACAAAAATACCAGTGATGGAGCAGAGAAACTAAGAGAAACTCGTTAGCCCTGAGCTGATTCTGTATTTTCTGAGAGGCGACACAGATTGCTAAATTGGAGAGAGACATAAACACACACAGCAGGAGAGAAAGAAAGATGGAGAGCATCAGAAACACAGCACTGTGGATTACTGATGCACCTAAATTAATTCTGTCCAGAAAATTATCAACACGGTAAACCTGAAAACTGCAAATCAGCTTTTGTTTGAAATAACTAAACACATTCTGATGCTGTTGTTTTTATAATTGTCTGGCTTTCAGCTGGTCATTGGGAGACCAGTTTTAACCAGATTAGACTAGCAAACCAGTGTACTTGAAGGATAATATAATGTAACTTAGACATGCAATGATGCACCTGACTTGTGACAAAAATAATTTAAATCTTTGGTGTCCCCAGAGCACATATGTGAAGTTTTAGCTCAAAATACCATATCAATAATTTATTATAGCATGTTAAAATTGACACTTTGTAGGTGTGAGCAAAAATGTGCCGTTTTGGGTGTGTCCTTTAAAATGCAAATAAGCGGATGAAGTGCAAACACTGATCACAATGATGGTGTTTTTTTGCAATTGAAACTCAATTGTGCTGTGAATTATTTTCTCTCTCCACTAAATGGCAGTGCTGTGATTGGATAGTGCAGATTAAGGGGTGGTATTATTATTATAAGAGCTCCTTATGACATCATAAGGAGAGACCTATTTTTACATGTGCTTGTAGAGAATGGTTTACCATAACTAAGTTATTGGGTTGATCTTTTTCACATTTTCTAGGTAAATAGAAGCACTGGGGACCCAATTATAGCACTTAAACATGGAAAAGCCAGATTTTCATGCCATGGCCCCTTTAATAACTACTGAAATGCCCCATCATCCTCACACTCCTCCTCATTGCATTTTATACTGAGAAAGAGTTCTCTTTAGTTCTCCTGCTAGATTTTAAGTAATCTTACTTGTTAGTTTAAGTAAAGACAATATTTGGGTTGCAGAAAACAATGATCTCAAAATGAATCTCAAATGTGTTTTTGGACTAATGTAAGCACTTCTTTACCCTACAACAAATGAAAGGCAGGAGATCTTTATTGACAGACATCTTTGCTTTTCACATGTGAGGTGGTTTTCTCTTGCATTACATGAGATTTAGTGGTAAATAACCTCCGTGCATGCAGATGAAAACACACTTTATGAATGTGCTAATAAGCGAAAGAGTGATTTGCTTCTGGGCATGAGGGCATTAATGCACAGCTAGAGTAGGAAACACAAACTAAGTGTATTCACAGGTTTAAAATGTGAACACAAAATGCTTAAGTATGATGGTTTATGCTGTTTAGCTCATCCGTCTGGATTTCACATTTCATTTTGTGTGTTTGCGCACGCATCTTAGCTGTAACCACAAGCAATTTCACAATCTATTGTTATTTACATTTATCCAGATATACCTACATTGTTTCCATGCAGATGTGTTGTGATGCAATGGCTTCTGTTTATTTCCAGCCAAGATATTTTTCAACAAAGATGTCATTTTGAGATGATATTTTGGTGCTTAACAGCAGTGAATGATTGAGATGTGATCTTTAGTGTGTGATCTCTGTAGTCTGGGAACAGAAGAGAGCTCATAAAGGGTTCAAACATGAAAGTGTTCCTCACCTACTGTAGTTATAGATCTTCATTATGATTCACAGTGACATACAGGAGTCAATATAAAAATCCATGTCAACCCTTTTATTAGAGAACATATTAAATTGTACAAAATCCATATTCAATATAATAACATATTGGGCCCTATTTTAACGATCTAAGCGCATTGTCTAAAGCGAACAGCGCAACGTCTAAATGGGCGTGTCCGAATCCACTTTTGCTAATTTAACGACGGGAAAAATGTTTTTTGCGCCGAGCACATGGTCGAAAAGGGTAGGTCCTATTGTAATGGGAGTATTTTGGGCGTAACGTGCAGTAAACCAATGAGAGTCACAGCTCTCATCCCCTTTAAAAGCCAGTTGCTCTGGCGCTATGTCTAATCCCTATTTAGATGACGGACTTTGTAAACTGAAAAACTAAGCGGAGGAAGAAGATCCCAAGTTTAAGATTAATGTTAAATAATTATGTTGTTTTTCACTTGTATTGAAATTGTTATTTTTTTATTAAAACCTTTAAAACCAGTTTTCTTTTAGTCATGGAAGAAAAAAAGCAGGCTTTTAATTGCTTTAAATGTATGGCTATCCAATATCATCAAAAAATAATTTACAAGTATGTAAGATAAGGTTTGTACTCTAAAAATACTTTATTTGTAACAAACAGGAGATAAAAAAATTACAAACGGCTCTCCTCACTTTTCAGCACTTTGGACAGCGTTTTTTTTAGCAAAGAGTTTTTTTAAGCATTACTTAAAAATTTTTCTCATGTCACCATATCCACAGTTACAGAGTAATCATATACAATAAATCCGTGAGGTAGCATTAAAAAAAAACATTTAAAAACCGACGCATTTGTTCAAAGCAAAGCATTTATTTACTTACCAGGCTGCAGGTGAAGCAGCTCTTTGTGCCTTCTAACGTCTCATAATCTGTCCTCATTTATGTCCAAGAGACTCAATAATAATCTTTTACATTCAATCCTTTAATCTTTCATATTTAAAAGCATTTTTGTGCTGCTGCGCATTCATGTACCTTGTGATAAGCAAACCCGCGTTGTCCTCCCGTGTATAGGCGCATATTACTAATGCGCTCTTTAAATAACATAAAACACATTGCACCATTGACTTTAGACTTTAGAGCAGGTTTTTGTTGGTCAATGGCGTAGTCTATTTTAGTTGCCTCAAAATAGCAACACGCCAACAATGCGCCTGAACACACCTCGTTTTCAGACCAGAACGCCCATGGGCGCAAAAGGGGGCGCAAATGCATTTGCTATTTAAACAACGCGGCGCTAAACGTGAAAATTAGGGTGGAAACTAGCGAAAGACACTTGCGTCGCGCATTGCGCTGCATTGCGCCGGGTGTAAGATAGAGCCTATTGTATTAGCAGTGTTGGTTGGTTGAGAAAGTGGTTGTGTTAAAGTTGTTGTATTTAGTTGTGATGTTATATGATGAGGTGATGAAATACTTCTAGCTGGATACTACATAGCGGTGTGGTATTGCCAATGGCGGTGTACTGTAAGTGTTGCCAATATTGAGATCTGAAAAAGTAAACATCAGTAAAGTCTTCAAACAGTTCAGCTGAACCTTGAGGCTTCCTTAAAATTGCAACAGCTATGACGTTCATCTCATTTGTGCATCAGTCTATTGAAATGCATCTAATTCACACTACACACAGTATTATAGTGTGTTGTTCAGTATTGTGAATTACATTTCAATGGACTGATTCTCAGTGAGATAAAATGTTATATTGTACATGTTAACTGTTGCCACAGCATAGCAATAAACAGAGATTGCATCACATTAAATGCTAGAGCTACATAATAATTTATGAATAAAAAGCTTGATTTTAAGCACAGCAGAGTATTTATAAATTAATAAACACCCTTTCTCTCTCTCTGTGTGTGAATGTGTGTATAGATTGTTAAATTCTTCTAAATTTACATAAATTTAGTGGTTGCAGATGCTGGCTTGAATAGCAATGGTAAAACTAAATATACAGGTGAGAATTATTGGTTGTTTGCTGAAATTTCTTGATGTTGTTTAACCCTTGTTTTGTGGCGATTTTTAAAGCTCCACTGTGTAGAATCTACTCCCATCTAGCGGTGAAAGTCTATATGACAAGCAACTGAATATTACTTTCTAGCCCTCCCCATTCGGAACGCGTTTTAACTCGTACGGTGGCCCGGCCGTGTCATGCCAAGGTTAACATGGCTTCCAGTAGCTACAAAGCAAAAGCAATGAGAAAAAATGAACAATTTGCAATGTCCTTTGCCTGTGATCCATCAAGCACACAGATTTATGTTTAACATGAAAAAAGTCTGATTGTCATGATATGTCCGCTTAAAATCACATACAAAAAGCAACCATGACGGGTTTAAATGGACGCGAACTAATATTATGTCAAAGTACAATGCTTATGTTTTAAGTAAACGTTACATGTCCGTGTATATGTAAGAGCTTTCTCTCAGATTGGTGAAAAAAGATCGCGCAACATTCACACGCTTGTAAAATGAAACGAAAGACGCGCAGATCAGACGCTTTTATCAGAGTATTATGTCAGACATTATGTCAGAGTACAATGCTTATGTTTTAAGTAAACGTTACATGTCCGTGTATATGTAAGAGCTTTCTCTCAGATTGGTGAAAAAAGATCGCGCAACATTCACACGCTTGTAAAATGAAACGAAAGACGCGCAGATCAGACGCTTTTATCAGAGTATTATGTCAGACATTATGTCAGAGTACAATGCTTATTTTTTAAGTAAACGTTACATGTCCGTGTATATGTAAGAGCTTTCTCTCATATTGGTGAAAAAAGATCGCGCAACTTTCACTTTATCAGAGTATTATGTCAGACATTATGTCAGAGTACAATGCTTATGTTTTAAGTAAACGTTACATGTCCGTGTATATGTAAGAGCTTTCTCTCATATTGGTGAAAAAAGATCGCGCAACTTTCACACGCTTGTAAAATGAAACGAAAGACGCGCAGATCAGACGCTTTCATCAATGAAAGGCTAAAAATAGGGCTGTCACCGTGTGTTTGTGCTAGAGGTCAGAAAAGATGAAAACATTTATCTCAGTACCTCAGATTACATAAATGGGCGGAGAGACGACGTGTGTCCTTTCGAACACATTAAACCACATGCATGTTTACACTAACAAGTGTTATGCATAATCATGCTAAAGTTAGCCAAGGAACTATAAAACTTCAAGTTTACAACATGGACTGTATCGATGTAAACGAATATGCTGAATTACCTGTGGAGAATATAGAAAGTGCAACTTCAGTGTCCCTTGAGCCCCCTCTTGGAAAACTAACTCCAATAGTGACTTTGGTCTTGATGTTTTTCCTGTCACGTTGTCGTTTAAAATCCCCGTTTCACATCCTTGGCGATTTGTTTTAATGTCCTCGAGAATATGTCTTCAACAGGCTTTCAAATCAAAGCATTAGATCGCAGGTTCATCACGGTGTGCAGTTGTTGTAAAATTCGAAGGATTCAGCTACGCAGGTCACGGCTGGATACGTCATCAAGCCTGGTTTATTTAAATCAACTGAGCATTATATTCGCAAGTCATACGCATATTACATCAATTTACAATTAACTAAGAATAATTGTCAGCTTTATAATTGTTAATATTCTGAAATAAGACTGTCTTGATGACGTATACCGCCTACACATGCAACCTCCGGAGGCTTCAGCCAGCAGCCAGCGTGGGTGTAGAGTGAAAGCGCGAAAGGCGGAGCTTGAATTTCAGGAATGTCCCTCGTCGGCGAATGTATTTCAAAGATGGAGGCACAACATGGATTCAGCCAGAGAGCGCTTCGACTGTATGCATTTTAAATAGCAGATTCTACACTTACGAGAATACTTTGATTAGTGGGTGGGTGGGAAGTAATTACACATGAATGAGCACATACTTTTGAAAGAAAACATGGGTTTTTGTTAAGAAATAACTCAATAAAGTACACAGTAGAGCTTTAAGGAGTGGGACATTTAATGCAATTCCCTAAATATCACATTATGAAAACAAGAAAAAATTAGGCAGGAACAGGGCCATTTTAGTATCAGTATTTGTCACACATTACAAACACATAATATTATAAAGTATATGATTTTTTATGCATTTAAACACAAATATCAAATTTTTGTTTTTACAAATGTTGGAAATAAACTGTTGTAACATTTAACATTTAAAATTTTTATTCAACATGGTTTATTTGTTAAAACATCCTAAATAAAAATTTAATATTGCTGTGAAATGAAGCCTTTCTTTTGCTAAAAAGGTTAATCTTTTGTTCTTGAGGCATTGAACCAATTTAAGAAATCACTGTTGACATGATGAGCACACATCAAGCATCATGCTTTCTGCCTCACCTGCTTTACATAGTATTTCATATACACTCACATAAAGGATTATTAGGAACACCTGTTCAATTTCTCATTAATGCAATTATCTAATCAACCAATCACATGGCATTTGCTTTAATGCATTTAGGGGTGTGGTCCTGATCAAGGCAATCTCCTGAACTCCAAACTAAATGTCAGAATGGGAAAGAAAGGTGATTTAAGCAATTTTGAGCGTGGCACAGTTGTTGGATGCCAGAGGGGCCGGTCTGAGTATTTCACAATCTGCTCAGTTACCGGGATTACTTTATTTGTGTAAACTTCAAAACACATCAGTGTATCCTGACTTTTATTGCATGTTCATGGCCCTAAATGAGAAAAAGGCACAAAATGTCTGGAAGAAAAAGATAACTCAAGTAATATTTCATATACATTGTAAAAAGAAATGATAGCTGACTTTTACCATCTTTGTCTGTTACAGTGTGTGAGGAGAATCATTTCAGGATAGTAAAACACCAATATAGCAACATATACTGGAAACATATTTTAGCATCACAGGTAGGGCTGGGCGATATGACTCAAAAAATTATCGAGAAAATGTTTTCCATATCAGTCGATATCGATAATTATCATGATAAATAACAAATCTTTACTCCTGTCAAATTTAAAGGCAGATTTTTGCTCCTGAATGAAAATTGTAAAAACCAGACAGTTAATAATGGTTTTAAACTACTTTTTATTCAGAACATGACAAATACAAAAACTAAAATCTTGTTTTAATGCATCTGTATTAAATGTAAATCTATTTGTTATGAAATCAACACATTTCTGACACAAAAGCAGCAGACTACTGTCCCTTTAAGACCCAAGACAGACTGCTTTAAGTTTCAATATACTGAGTAACAGCTGTTTATGTTCACTTAAACAAGAAAGAAAACTTAGTTCAGTGATCACGCGTGTGTTATACATATACGAGCTATACACGCTGATAAATGGATGTCAAGGGTGTCACTTTGCTGTGGGAGCGCACATACCCAAACACTATATTCACTGCAGTGGTGGATCTGCTGCTTTTCCTCAGTTTCCTGAATTTGTGAATGTCCTGTAAATATACTTTTAAAGCTGGGCGGACGTGTGCGTGCACAAGGCGGACGCTGAATGAAAGTAAAGTATACTGCACGCACCTGTGTCTGCTGTGTTTGACGAACCCTGTTTGCGCGTCCAACATTACACACAAGAAAATGTTTCCGCGCATTTGGATTCCGTGATTCCGTCCGCGTTATCCGCATCGCGAAAATCATAGGTCTCTACTAATAAATAAATAACTTGCCTCATCTTCCACTCCTTCAAGTCTGACTGACACTGTGATTGTAAACCAAGAGCGCGTGCCGCATCCGGAAGTGCTCGCGCAACATTACGCACAGTGCTTAAACATTATCGATCACTTATCGAACTGTCCTTATCGTTTTATCGAAAAGGTTTATATCGGTAAAATTATCGTTATCGAATTATCGCCCAGCCCTAATCACAGGTTAACTGTTCTTTCCGACAGCTTAAAAATTAAAATGGGTCAAATTGACCCAGAACATAATATAAGGGTTAAATGTGAGGTTTTAATTTTGCTGTGCATCAATTTATTGTGCGTAAGCAACTCAATGTTAGTCATCATAATGATTTAATAATTAATTTGGTTTGTTTATTCATAATTTGGCCTCCCACACGTTTTTTTTTTTAGAGATTAATGAATGTCATGACTAATTCTTTTCTTGTTAAGCATTTTAAACTGGACCGTATTTAAACATGACACTCTTGATCTATTCAAATGGCATAACTTTAGGGACAGGACTACCTGTTTGTTTCAATAATGGCGGATAAGATGAGATGTTTTAAAGCAGTCGTTATATTTCGCAAACTATTTGGTGTTGTGTTGAAATTATTGCAAACTTTAAATGCTTTATGTGCAGTGATATAAGCCTCATAAAGTATAAAACCAAGCTTTTTATAATCATCTGTTTAATTAAAAACAACTACTTTCTATGTAATACAAAGTGATGGCAGCCAGGCGTGTTATATGGTAGCATAAAAATATGATTCAAATCCAGTGTGACAGATAATCACAGTTTTTATTGTTTTTTCAGAGATGTATGAAGAAAGCGTTGACTGTAGGCTATGCTTATGCCCTTTCAAGTCTTAAAATGAATAACAGTTGGTTTTAGTTTCAGAGCTTGTTTTTTATTTCTGTTTTTACTTTGGCAAACTATAAATTGGCTGTTCCGCCGCTTGCAGAAAAAAGACATAAAATACTTGCATTTATTTGTGCTGTCTTCCTGAAATACTACACGTTCAGTGATGTGTCAATTCTTTACTATATAGACCCTGTAAATATCCAGTGAGAGACTGTGGGAAATCTGAGCATTGCTTTACTTTTTCAAGTTGAAAAACTGTATAGAAGATGCTGAATTTAGCGATGGCATTGTATACTGTTTTAAAAAAAATGATTTTGAATATGAAAAACAAAACTGTATTTCAGATGTAAAAAGATTTTAGAGTGGTGTGCACCAGTGGACCTCAATGCTACTCTCAAATTACTTAATTTTACAATATAGTAGTGGTAAATACATTACGTTTTTTGAGTCATGGATCAAATAATTTAACAGTTAGTATTTAGCATTTGACTGCTGGCCCACCCAGTCAGAAGAGACACAAAAAATCTTTGTGGAAAAGCAGAAGAAATTCCCAATAAATTATGATACGGTAATCTCTTTAATAATAATCAATCAAATACGCATGTTTCTGAAATAATAAGCATAAGAAAGAGATGCAATTGTGTTAGAGGTAAACAATCAGATATCAGATTGAATATGGGTAAGTGGTTAACAGGTTAAATCTCGCTCTGTAGGAAGATTCAATTCTTTAAGAGGTGCAGAGAGCTCAGTTCTGTCCTTACACATCACGTATAAGGTTGAGATGTATTTGGAAAGGTTAGCTCAGTGACCTTTACGTCTCATTGTAAGGGCAGTGTCTGTGCAATTTAATAAATCAGAAAGGCTATTGAAGCCTCTCTCCATGACAAAATCAGGCAGATGTTTACTCTATAACAGGTGAAAACAACTGGTGTGTGAAAGAAGAACGTTACTTGTCCTCTAACACGACTCTATTGGTGCTTTTCTATTGCATATTATCCCACAGGTAGGGCTGGATCATGTCAGCTCACATTTGGGGGCTTTTTCACTAGGTACAGTACGTAGTACCCAATAGTTTTTTTAGTACCACCTTGGTTGAGATTCCAAGCAAGTAGAGCTGATACTAAAACATGAGGTGAAAACACCATAGATCATTGATTGGTCTGAGAAAACTACCAGCGTCATCACTAAATGCAGATTAGCTTTAACTACATGCGTGCGCTGCTTTTTTCCAAAAAGCTCCCTTTTATTTCCCAAACTCCCTTTTAGTGGTGAAAAACATTCACTGGCTGCAAATCTGGAACACCTTTTCAGTATTTTCCACAGACTTGTGGCACATTCCCCCACGCGCACATGGAAATAACATGGCATGGCAAATGTGTTCCTCTGTATGTAAACAAAAACTTTTATTCTGCTATAGATTAATCACGATTAATCATTAAGCATCCCTAAATCCTCTCTTTTATACCACATGCTCTCTGATCTCTGTGATGCCTCCTCCTATCAGCAACAATTGCAGCCAATTTAACTGCAAAGTTGTTTAAGACATGCTTTTTTGGCATTAAATAATGGCGTAAATACCACTTATTTTATAATACCTCACACAAATTTGAGTAAACCGCATTGCGTGAATCATTTAAATAATCTTCCATAAATTTTGTGTATATAGGGAAATTCCTAGAAATGCAAACACAACTTTTTTAGAGCTAATTATCCACTGCGTGTCTTTAATAAATTCGACATTCTTTATTTAATGTTTTAGCTTAATGTAAATATTGTGAATATTGTGTATGTTTTAGTCTTACACAGCAAGATCTGACCCCATTTTAACATTTGTAATGCAACCAATAAGGCTGATTGTTACATGTGTAATAAAACCAGTTCAATAGCCAATCAAATGATGTCATACCAAACACCAAAACTCTAAATTTACTGTATAATTATAATGTAATCAGGGGCGCCACTAAGGTAACTTGGTAATTCTGAATTTCTATTTTTTCCATTTATTTTAATTTCAAAGATCGAACAAAAATGAATTCCCAAATGACACACAAAAATAAACATTTTACAGACTTGAACCTGAAGTTTGTGTCCTATAGACCCCTTCATGGTTCACGTCACATGCGGTTCCCACTGCGCATGTCGGGGTCAGAAAAGTCATTACAGCAGATTGAGTTGCGTATTATTCGGTATCGTCAAAAATGCTTACTTGCGTCGTGGGCTTTGAAAATCGCATCAGGTCTTCCGTTACATTTTCGCGATTCATGCAGAATCTCAAAAACAAAAAAATACAACATCTGCGGCTGCAAGCAATTAACGTGCAGACTTGGGACAATGCAAATATCAAAGAGGCTTGTGTTTGTAGTGCTCACTTCATTTGAGGTAAGTCATCATTATTCAGCCCTGTTAGGTTAAATTATAAAGCCAGGATAGTATAACAATTTGACCCCATGCTGCGCGCGCACCCGATAATCATTCAATATAGAACCTTGAAGGGGTCTATAAATCAAAGTTTTAAAGGAACGGTATGTAGGATTGTGGTCAAAACTGGTACTGCAATCTCACAACTTGTGGCCAATACGCAACCTGACAACATAAACCTAAGTTGAGGGCTGCAACTCCACTTTTTAAATGACAATATCCTGGCCAGACCACTGTTGTGATCGATATAAGTATTTGAAATTATGATTTCTTAATGAATATTAACATATCAGGGCCATTTTATGATTAATTGATATACATTTTTACATACTGTTCCTTTAAATTAACTTGATGCTTATTTGTAGTTTTGAGCCGAGTCAAAATCACTATATTACTGCCAATAGATCAACGTTGACCAGTTCATGCAAAAATCAAAACTTTACATTAACTACTTTCAAAGTCTTCCTATATAGGTCCAAAATATCCATATAGACCGGTATATCCAAGTAACACAGCACGCGAGCAGCAGCAGTCGAGGGCTCAGATAGCATACTTATGGGACATGAATGCACTAGATTGGAAAGATCATGCAGAAAGGTGTTTACTCTTGATTTGTTTGAATCAATAGCTGCAGTGCTTTGGTTTTTCTCAAAGATTTTGTAATTTGTTCCTATTTGGCAGCTCGTAAGCCCCTAAGATTCAACACAACTCTGCTTTATAAAGAATGCCAAATCCAAACTTTATAGGATTACAGCACCCTCATAAAAGAGATGAAACTTAACTCTATCCTCAGAGAATGTTATATTGATAGGATTAAGCCTAATACGACCTCTGGATCCATCTGTGAATCTAATTACTATAAACAACTTACGACATGCATATTTCATAACTTAAGACCAGATAATTGATTCTGTATTATAGTTGTCATCATCATAGGGGATTGCAAATAGACTTCTTGAGTATACTGCCTAATGCAAAAAATAAAGTGTTTTTCTTGTTTGCTAATAAAAATCTAAACATCAATATTCTTAAAGGGGACATTTCACAAGACTATTTTAAGATGTAAAATAAATCTTTGCTGTCCCCAGAGTACATGTGTGAAGTTTTAGCACACAATACCATATAGTAGAGCCCTGAAATCTAGGACCCGGCCCTCGCCCGAGACGCTTAAGCCCTAGCCCAGCCCTTGCCCGAGAGCTTATCAGTATTCTCGTCTCAAGTCCGACCCGAGTTCAACCTTTTTAATCCTCTCCATTAGGAATCTGTGACCGCAGATATTAGTCACTGCATATATACAGCGTTTGCGTGTGTTTGTGAGTAGAAGTCTGTGCTGTTTGCTGTGAGAAAGCACAAACCATTTGATATTTGATATGTAAAACTTGGAATAAAACTTACCGCGGAAAAGTTAAGGAGATCTAGTTGTCGCTGTTGCTACGTGACACGGTTATTATGTCAAATCTGTTTACAAGATATCGAAAAATATATATACATAAATTGCCACTTTGTAAAAATTAGCTGTGTGTCCTTTAAAATGCATATGAGCTGATCTCTGCACTAAATGTCAGTGCCGTGGTTGGATAGTGCAGGGGCGGTAATATTATAATAAGATCCCCTTCTGACATCACAAGGGGAGCCAAATTTCAATGAGCTATTTTGTCACGTGCTTGCAGAGAATTGTTTACCAAAACTAAGTTACTGGGTTGATCTTTTACACATTTTCTGGCGACCCAATAGCACTTAAACTACAATTACAGAAAAATTAAGCACTTAAATTATAGTTCTCCTTTCATATGTATGTATGTACCAAGAGCTTTTGAAAACCACAACAAATTATTTGTGTGCTTGTGCACACCTGGTGAATAAAACTCATTCTGATTCTGAAACATAAAAAGGATTTTTATGATACAGGTATGTCCCCTTTAAAAACCTAAACTTCAATAGATACACTGTTTGGAAAAAAATGAATGAAGTGTACTTCTTTACATTATTAGTTGATTTTATTCAACCCAATCTCAATCAAGTCATGGTATAGTCACTAAATATTTGATTTATTTATTTATGTCTTCATGGACATGATTTTTTTTTTTTTTCATTGAACATGAATATCTTTATTCAATTCAATTCAATTCATTTTTATTTATATAGCGCTTTTCACAAAAGTCAATTGATTCAAAGCAGCTTTACATAAATGCTTTAAAAAAAAGCAGTGAAAAGCACAGAAAAACGACAGATAGCACAACAAAATACATGATAGCATGAGCAGTTAAATTTGCTGCGCTATGACTCAATATTATAAGTGAACGTATTACTAAAGTAACGTCTAGAAGAGGAAGCTAAGTAAAGCCCAAAAAGGCTGCCTCCCCGGGGTGAAAAAACCCCTAGGAGAAAAAAAAACCCAGGCTTTTATCCGAGGAAAAATAAGTCCTAGGAGGGAAAAACCCTTGGGAGAACGGATAAGGAGATTTAGCGGAGATTAAGCGGGTTCTGCCGGTGATCGTTGGTCAGGCATCAGCTGGGCATCACGTTGAAGGACGGCCAGTAGATCAGAGGTGTGCTGACTTTCACATCTACCGGGACTGGGTCTGTTTGTCTCGTTGTCCTCGGGTCGAGGACGAGACAGGGAGAGAAAAACAAAATCGTATTAGCGTAGCGGCCTTTCATATGTATTGAAGTGTCACACAGTGATGTGGTTTAACTCAGCTTAGTTCCAGACAGACTAACTATTGCGGCATAATTATATTATCCACAGTTGAGGATTTAGCAAATTGGGGGCCCAATGCGAGGGTATATATGGTAAATAAGGGTCACCTTCCGATCTTTAAGAGAAAATGAAACCTGACGACCCGTTTGACTAAGGCCTAAAGCCCCACTGTCGTCGTTAATGCAGGTTCAGTGGCAAACGGGTCTGTATGGCATACTATTCACAAGACACACGATAGCGCCAAAATCGCAACCCGACCATACGTGCCAACCCGTTTGACTAAGGCTGGAGGCCCCACTGTCGTCGTTAATGCAGGCTCAGTGGCAAACGGGTCGGTATGGCATACTATTCACAAGACACACGAAAGCGCCAAAATCGCAACCCAACCATACGTGCCAAACCGTTTGACTAAGGCGGGAGGCCCCACTGTCGTCGTTAATGCAGGCTCAGTGGCAAACGGGTCGGTATGGCATACTATTCACAAGACACACGAAAGCGCCAAAATCGCAACCCAACCATACGTGCCAAACCGTTTGACTAAGGCCGGAAGCCCCACTGTCGTCGTTAATGCAGGTTCAGTGGCAAACGGTGGCAAACTATTTAATGCAATTCATTTTAAGTGTTCATGCAGAAAAGGTTTTTATTTATTTATTTGGTTGGTCTGTGTTATGACCGTGAGTGCTTTGTTCCGTGAAAATAACTATTGCGAGTTAAGAACCTTTACTAGACAAATTACGCGAAGGCTTTGTTGAAGAGAAAAGTTTTAAGTCTAGATTTAAAATGATGATCTCGGACATCGGTTGGTAAATCATTCCAGAGCTTAGGGGCTAAGTAGGAAAAGGATCTTCCGCTTTTAGACACTTTTGATAGTCTAGGGATAATCAATAGACCAGAATTTTGCGACCGTAGTGTGCGTGATGGATTGTATTCTGATAGTAATTCTCTAAGATATGAGGGTGCTAAGCCATTTAAAGCTTTGTAGGTGATAAGTGATATTTTAAATTGGATGCGATATTTAACTGGTAGCCAGTGTAAAGATGCCAGAATTGGGCTTATGTGGTCATACTTCTTAGATCGAGTAAGTACCCTTGCAGAAGCGTTTTGAACTAGCTGAAGCTTGTTGACCTGATTTGAATGGCATCCCCCGAGTAGCGAGTTACAATAGTCTATTCTAGAGGTCATAAAAGCATGAATAAGCTTCTCTGCGTCAGATGTAGACAGTATATGGCGTATTTTTGAGATATTTCTAAGATGGAAGAATGCTGTGCGGCAGACGTTGGCGATATGACTATCAAAGGATAAGTTGCTGTCGAACATCACACCTAAGTTCCTAACCGTGGAAGATGGCACCACAGTACAGCCATCTATGTGCAATTTGTAATCTGACATATTATGTTTGTAGCGATTTGGTTCAATAATAAGTATCTCTGTCTTATTGGAGTTGAGCTTAAGAAAGTTATGTGCCATCCAGTCACTAACATCGCTAATGCAGTCTTTTAGCTTAGAAAACGTGTGTGTTTCGCTAGGATGCGAGGAGATGTAAAGCTGGGTATCATCCGCATAGCAGTGAAAACTTATGTTATGTTTCCTGATAATGTCTCCTAGGGGTAACATGTATAACGAGAACAGGATAGGACCTAAAACTGATCCCTGCGGTCCACCGTATTTAACAAGGGAGTGATATGACTCTTCCTCATTTACATAAACAAAGTGTTTATGGTGTCACTAAGCTTGAATTTCTAGTTTTCCGTGCCTGTAGCACAACTTTCTTTTTCGTGTCATTTTATATGTAGTTTTTTTCTTTTTTAATAAATTTTTTTTACCGTTGTTGCTTACGTTTAGAATGATTTTCTATTATATTTCAGACATCCTAACCCAAACCCCAACTATAACCAGAAGCGTCAATGATTTAAAAAGATAAAAAACAATACATAAAATGACATGAAAAGGAAAGAAAAAATCAGAAAATCACATCCATTAACACAAATAAATAAATAAAATATTTTGTGATTATACCTCGAAATGCCTAAAGTAGGGTTGTTCTATTTGTTGAAACTCATGTTGTGATGGTAAAAATTTCCCCAATGGGGCTAGAAATTAGTTTTGTTTTGCCTTATGTACTAAAGTTGAAAATCAACCACTGAATAACAAAAGAGGTCCTGCTGTGAACTTTTTGTGATTGTGGTCTAAAGATTGGATACACGGCACGATTTTTGGCTGTCCCAGATAAAAGATTGCCATCGTCAAACAATCGTTGCAATTTGTGTGATTGTGGCTCTTCACCGGTCATCCTATGTCGTACAGTGAGAGAAATTCAAAGACGGACGTTTTCCTGGTCTTCTGACAGTGTCAGAAATTCAGCATGATCACCGCACAGTGTGTTTGCTGCTACGACCTGCATAGTGGTATTTGTTTACCACTAGCCCATACTGGTGATGTTGGGCTAAAGTGTCATCATCGTACAGTCTACATACTTGTCGTTTAAATGATCAATGTTGCACAGTAATGCAAAAATCCTGCGGTGTATTCCAGGCTTTAAAGGCCTCTTTTATCCATGATATTAAACTTTAAATAAGTCAGATCTGTACCTGCACTGTCCGCACACTTGATGAAATGAGTTATTGTGCACGACTCGGACTGTAGTGTCACTTTTGAAGAGTGTATTGTACACAGGGTTTGGGTATAACAACAACAACTCTCTAAGAAAGGTTACAGTCTGACTCTTTGGCACTGTGTTTGAAAGATCACTGGTGTATTGGAGCATCTACTAAAGCCAGAGATGTTGTTGAGGAAATGTTTCTCATCTGTGTGCAGTCAGCTCTAGTAAAGGTATTGTCAGGTCTCTGACACCAGCAGGAAGATGATTGATTGAGTGTATTGATCGTGTTGTAATAAAAGAAACCATACTCACTGTCACTATGTGTCAGATATCTAACCTCTGCTGAGAGCTTTGTGTATTTTCCTTTGATAGAGGTGGGATAAATGAAGCGTAATAAAAGTCAATATACATACAAATCCTTCATACTCTTACTCTTCCTTCTTACAGTAAAATAAAATGTCTTTCTCTTGCCTGTAATGTTGGAATGTATGTGAAAGACTAAAGTCATTTTTTGTGATTTACAGTTTTAAATCATCCTATATAATATTCAGTGAAAATATAATCTTGATATCTTTAACTGAGTAAGGTTATGTCAAAGATTGAAATCAAACTCTGATTCTCCAAATCTCATCATTAGATTATGAGACTTATTCAGGATTTCACAGACAGGGGTCATATAAAAAAGTCTCAACCAGAGCTTTCAATTGATTTAAATATTTCACCACAAGTAATAATTTCACATTTTAACACATTAATGCGTTCAGGATCAAGAAAATAAAAACTAATTAACAGGTCTGTGTGTATTTATCAGGTTTGGCATCATCTTACATATATGCAACAGTGCACATCAATGCAAGCGTGCAGTTATTTAATAAAAAAAGCTTTTCTCTTACATGTGTAAAGATGCAGTTCACAAAGAAACATGAAATGATGATGTTTCATTTTGTGATGATTACATTTCAACATAAAAACTTTTTTCAACATATAGAGCCACAGAGAAAACTAAAAGACCACTTCAGTTCATTTCAGTCCAGTGTCCAAAGCAGATGAACTGTAAAAGATGGAGGGCATGACAAGACCCATAAAAGATATGATTAAAAATCATCCTAAAATACTAAAAATGTTTTCGATTTGAAGAATTCATTTGAACTTTTTCTCTGCAGTATTGAAGATAAAAAAAAACACTGCATATTTTTTTATTTTAACCATGTTTTCCTAACCCCCAAATTATTACAGTACTTTACTTAAACACATAGTAAATGTTGAAAAACTGAAAGGGATCATTGAATGGTCTCCTAATTTTTTTCCACGGCTGTACACTGAAAAAAGTGAAAAGTTAGATCAATTAAAAAATTACTTCAATTGGTAACACGTAAAGAAATGTCACTGTCACATTGAACAGACATGTTAACTGTATAAATAAAAAGACCGTTGAATTAATCAGTATGTAATTTTCACAGTTGTTGTTTAAACTCAAACTAAACTACTATAAGATACAGTACAGTAAAATATCTAAAACTTTTTCCCCAAGTTTTAAAAGGTTTTAATTTAAAAAAGGTGATTAATCCCCTTCACCATGAGAAGTTTTGTTTTGGTCACCAGTTAAATCTGTGACCATCCTGAAATCCACCGAGGGTAAAATGAATAAATTCCAGTGTCATGCATTGTGTTTACCTTTGTGTTATACTTTAAAATTTCATAATTACTTGATTCTTTCATTTTCTTGAACCTACACCAGACAAAGTGCTCAGATTTGCAAATCTCACCTCGGCCTGGAATTCACCAGCAGGTTTAATAGCTTTTAATGGTGAGTAATATGAGCAAGAGAAATCATTTCTCTTCCTATGAAAAGTTAAATGAGTTTTAATTAAAAAAGACACAGAGCGGCTCTGGTTTCCTATTCTCATTCAGTCAGGATTGGAGCTCAGTGTTTGAGACCTCAGATAATAGAGGCAATTTTCATCTGTACTGTAATGAGACTCATGCTGTGCCAAACAGCACAGACAAAACTGGACAATCCGCTTTAATCTCTCATTTCACTCAGAATGTGAAATTACAAATAATACGGTTGAAAAGTTTGGGTTCAACTTATTCATTCTTTATTTATATTTTAGAATAATAGTAAACTCATTAAACATGAAATACGCTATTGTATTTACAATCTTAATAAATTAAAACTACAGTATATTTTAAATTCTTCATGTCACTCTTTGTCTAGAATTTGCCATTGTCATTTTATTAGGCAGCTTCTTTAGGTTTCACCATGGCATTTTAAATAATATTGAAGTAATAATATATGTACACATATAGAATAATATTGAAATAATCCGAGGTTAAGGCTGACCCAGTGATCAGATAACATTTACATGTTTTTAGCCTCCCCGCTTCTAAGTACACTTAAACTAACGGCAAGTGCCAGTTGTATCTCTCAAATCCTCTCAAATCTAACTAGGATTTAGGCCGATCCTAGCCTGATTTCAGTCCTTACGATAACTACAGATACATTGTTATTACTTGAAGTTTCAACATTTACTGAGCAACACAGAATAAAATCAAACATAATTTATTAACCAGGTATGAAAAACATAATTCAGAAGCCAATTTACATTTCAATTCAAATAGGAAACAATCAAACGATAAACCATTGCATACCAGGAAAGGATGAAGATCCGGTTACAGATTCCTCAAAATAAAATAAAAATACATGATGAGGTGTCAAGTTGATGATGTTGTTGTTTTCCCGGGCATTCACGGTGCACCCATGCTGTGTTCTTTGGGAAGGGGTTATCTTTATTCAGGAAATTGGCCTTACAAAATGTACTTATGCTGCAATAGTTAGCATGTCCGGAACCGAGCCGATATTCCATCATTATACTGTGTGACACCTCATTACATACGAATGGACATTTTGTTTCTCTTTCCTTGTCTCGTCCTCAATCACGAGGACACTGAGACCTACAGACCTAGTTCCTGCTGCCATGAAGCTCATCACACCACTGATCTACTGACCATTCAGTATATATAAATAAATAAATATATATGTATACTGTAGGGGTGTCCTCGACTAAGGATTTACATATTCGAATCAGAATTGTCGAATCTTTCCATAGTCGACCGATAGTCGAATCATCTATGTTTGTGTGCATGGGTTGGGAGGGGGCCAGACCTGGTACAAATTGGTAACTTTTATTTTCTTTCACAAGCAGCACACATAAACAACTTTCTGATAAAGTGACCAAAACTGTCTTTCAAGTAATAAACGAAGACAAAACCGACGATGCATTTATATATATATTTTTTAAGGTAAAATGTAAGGCAACATTTGTTTAATTATTCCTAATAACATTTTAAAGCCACGATCTACAGAACATCACACAAAAATACATTTTGATAACTAAACCTAAAAAAATAACAAAGGTGATCCTGCCTTGGAAACTCCGGCTACAATTAAGTGTTTTTATTTAATTTGGAGATAGCGCGTCAAAGCAGTCATGACCAAAAAAAAACCCGACAAATGAGAAATGACAAATAATTTGTGATTGTGACTGTAAATGATAAAAACTAATCTTTATATACAATTCATTAAACGTTAATTTATAACAAGAAAAACACTGAAATTAATGATTGACACTACGCGTTATTATTTAGCACAAAAATACCTGCTTGCTTGCTTTGACTTTGATCATCTCTGTATTAACTTTAGATACAGAAAGACCGGATGATATTATTTATTTCAGGAATCTCTTTGCTATCATTTGAAGGTGAACACCGACCCACCATAATATTAAATCACAAGAAAGACATTCGTGTCAGGCAGAAATAGGTTCGGTGCAGATACTAGTTTCCGTTTCATCACCGAAATAAAACCGGCTTACCTGTTTTGACAAGATAACCACTATGTTTTAAATACATTTTAAAAACTTATACTCGTAGAAAAACATCAGTTTTTTAATGTTTAGTTTGATGAACTCCTAAATATGAGACGCAGAGCACCCGTTCGGGTAAATTACATGCGCAAGCATGGCCAGCACGCAATAGCGCAACATCGATACAACGAAAAGCTATCCAAAATGTACATACTTAAATTAGATCAGAATTTACGTTTATAATAAATATTTTTTTTAAATAAAATAAGGTCAGAAGTTACAAAGTGCAGAACAAATATGCAAAATGCCTCAAGTGCACGGAAAAAACACACAAGCCAAATAGTTAAATCAGATAACCCAAAGTGATTTATAAATAAAATAAAATCTAGAAATTATTAAAAGAACGAAAGGCATAATATAATTTGCCAGGTTTTTCTTTTAAATGTAGAAACAAAGAGGCAATGGTTTATTAAAAACCTCTTATGGACGTAGCCCAGTCACAGGGGTTGTTGGATTTATTAACGCATTTTAAAAATATTTATTGAAAGCTGCTACTTCACATATTATTTGCAGCATTATCATAATATGCAGTATATTAATGTATTGTGAGAAGGCTGTTATATGTGAAATCAGATAATGTGTGCACCCATATACGGCCAAAATTGAAGGATCCTCATTTCATAACACATCTGCAACGATTCGACTGTGAGATTGGTAGTCGAATCAGGCTTCTCCTATCGATGCATCGAATCTTCGACTATTCGGGGTCACCCCTAGTATACTGTATATGTATATATTTTTTAATTTCTCAAGTCACATACATTTTTGTAAAATAGTATCTGATATATAGTATATCCTCTATAGAATCAGATTGGATCGCTAAAAGTACTTTCTAAGAAAGAAAGGTACAAACAGGGGTGTCGGACTGGGGGTAAAACCAGTACTGATTACCAGGGCCCCAAAGGAAGAGAGGGCCCTTGAAAAGTCTGAAATATATTATGGGGTGGGGCATGGGGGCCCATCAGGACTGCCTATGCATAGGGCCCGAAATTTTGTGCAACGCCCCTGGGTACAAAAGTTTAAACTAGGACGGTACCTTTTAAAAGTATGTACCTCTAAGGTACCAATATGCTCCTTTTATATATAAAAGTGTACTTTATGAAAAGGTTGACATCTTTTGTACATTTTAACTTTTTTCTAAGGGTGTACAAGCCTGTGAGGGATTAGGGATGGGGGACAATCGCACTCAGGGAGGGTTCAAGGCAACCGTGCATGAGTGTGTCCTACGGTCGCCTTGAACAAACCTGGCTTTTAGGGTCAAATGCACTCTGTCCTCGCTAGTGCGAGTATGCTCTGAATCTGCTTTATGCAGTACAAAACTAATAGCAAGACCTTCAGTTCACAACAGTTCTGCACAAATCCTGTTCTTAATCTGACTGTCCAGTAAGTGAGCTTTTAGTAAAGGATGGGGCAGCATTAACTGTGAAAAAGTTTTACTGTTTTACTTGTGTAACATTGCTGAAAATAAACATTTTAATTGAAACTAATAGAGAAAATAAAATGATGTATGATATAATCTCTGCAAATCAGAAAATCTGGATCAAATGCCTCATGATAAAATACTGTAAAAGAAATCCATAGTGTCTGGCTTTAGTTCTGGTGGGACTTTGATGAATAGCATCTAAACACCACTGACCTAGTTGCCTGTTTTGGTTCAGCAGTGCTGATTCACAGCACCAAACACAAAAGATTGAGTGAAGCACTGCAGGCCGTCTGTCCTCCATGACTCTGTGATAGTACAATACAATATTGCACACCAGTGCACCTTGCATACTCAGCTCGGCTCACATGGGCTCAAATATTTATGTAAATTTATACTGCGTGTCAAGACTTCTGTGTAAATCTGGGATTATGGTTATATCTTAAACTATCATCTATCGATGATAGTCAGACACATGGCCGATAGCGGGCCCTCAAGATGATAGTTGGCATGGTTGTCCATTTTAGTTTTAAATTATTATCATCATAGTTTTACATTAGCATGCACAATGCATGCTTTTCTCGCATAGGGGTTTTGTGTTCGTCACTTTGCACAAGAGAGAGCTTATAACAACACAGATTCCTTCTCACACCTGATCTTGTAATGTGTGATGCTCTGTCATTTCTTTGCACAAGAGAGGTTGTTAGGGGTTTGAAACCAGCAAGTGTGTTCTTGCCACTCCCTGGCATGCAGAAAATTTCAGAACGTCTGGGCTTTAATGACGCGCTCGGATTATTGGCATCAGTTTTAAAAAATGTTGCAGTCATGACAGTGTTGCAGCTTCTTTTTTTGTCCATCAATCAAGTGGTTTGCTTTAAATAAGTATAATATGAAAAAAGTAATGAATGAGTAAACTATTGCTCCACCCCCCGATACTATCATGTCAGCCTGTGAGATTGCCAATATGATAGGACGATTTCACTATGGGGCATTTCACCCAACATAAGCTTGGATACATATTGTATTATAGGAAATAATATACTTTAAAACGGCCATTCCCAACTAGTGGTCCGTGGGGGTACTGCAGGTGGTCCGTGTAAAGGCAAAATTAAATATAAAATAATACATTTTTTAAGAAAAATATATTTTTTTAAGAATATGTTTTAAGAATCTGTTGTACTGATGTGATGACCAGTTATAGTTTTAGTGCTAGTAAACCTATTAAGAGGTGCAGATAAATTCAGGACATATTTTATTATGAGTATTATAAGGTGTTACGCGAAAATTCTTGATTACAAATAGTGGTCCAAATACACAAAAAGTTTGAAAACCCCTGCTTTAAAATATTAAAATATTATGCCTGCATGAGTGCCACCGCTCCAAAAATAATCTTTCTTTTTCTTTTAAGTTTTCTCTGGTTTTCAGTAAGATATCTAAATATCCTTAAAATAAGATTTACTTGAGAAACCATACTACATTAGCCTGGGTTTCCTCATGCTGCCTTGTGCACACATTTATTCACGCTGCAAGTCTAGCATGAAAACCATGGACCAATTTTGCCCCTGAAATAGGGACCCAATCACAGAACGGGGAGGGGCAGCAAGACGATGAGGACATCTATGCGACAAAATGAAGCAGTTTTGTTTATCCAACCCGGCAGCAGACGCGAAGTTACTTTTCAATGCAGCCTTAGATAGTGTTCGAAATAGTTTTGAACGCAAGTTTATTTACAAAAAGAGCAACTTTTGGCGTTAAACACTGTCATATCCATGGAAGGATGTTTGGATATGGCAAGACATGATAGCCACAGAGTTTTATAGGACCAACCTGCTAGGCATCGTCGTTGACGAAGTACAAATAACATAAATGGTATTTATTAATATCATATTTGTCATTATGCCTGTACTGTGGTTGTCATAATGCCACTAAATTGTGTTGCTTTTCAATATCAATACACAGCTACCGGTTTAGTTGCATAGCTTTCAGCTGTGTGCACACATACCGATAAAAGTTGTTTACGTTTAAATTTATGCCGCTCTACATACGTCATCTGGTATAATTGAAACGACTGGCAATGAGCTACGTACAGACGCATTTGATAGACATTCGTAGCCCCCAATAAACAGCTCTGGGCATTCGTAAACCACGCCTCAAATACGAGAAAATTAGCATAGGGTTCCCAGACCACGTCTCATTTTCTATTAAACTGGTCTGGTGTTAGCCAGGGTAAAACTTCACACTCTTCATATAATATTTCTTACTGTTAAGATGAATATATCTTCAGAAGCAGAGAAGAAAACCTGGATAACAACAGAAGTGAGAAGAAGATATCGTGTTTTCAAACAAGGTAGTTGTCACACATGCAAACACAATCCTCTTGAGATATGAGGTGCGCTGATGTGACCATTCAATATTGATGTAGTGCGCCAGAAACTGAATGGTTTGGGATCGTGAAACTGAAACATCTGTTTCTGACTGTAGTGATGAGACTAAAGAACAGCTAGAAGAGATTAAACCCTGACATTTAAAACCAGATGACAGAAGGAGGGAACAGTTGGGCTTGTTTATGGAGATTCAACATATATCACACCTGCAGGCTGCTGTTTAAAGAGGTGCTTAAATACGGGGGTTTAACATTCACAGATTTTCTCTTCGGAAGACTTATGATTATTCCCAGTGCATTAATTAATTGGAAAGACATTGAAGAGAGAGGTGAGAGATGATAGCGCTGAGCACTTTTTCAAAGGTTAGATGCATCCAGGGACTTCATGTACCTTTGTTTGTAAGGGTGCCATTTTCCAAAATATTGTTTGTATTACCAACTAGAGATGTAACAATTAATGGTTAACCGTGATAAAAATGTCCAATGTTTAGTATTATCTCATCATTTTCTAATTACTGTTTAACCGTGCCAGTTTCACGGCTCAAAAACCTCTGTCCAGCATCAACCAATTAAAGCACTAACATGAGACAAACACATTCAATCACATTTGCTCCCATGTGTTTGTGATGACAGTGCTTCACCGACTGAATTTAAATAATAAATAACACATTCAGAGAAATCTAATTGTATTGGCACATGTTTACTTTATATTAATATATTCTCTTCATTTTCTATTAAAGGTACAATTTGTAAGATATTTGCAGTAAAATATTCAAAAACCACTAGTCCGGTGTTATATATTTTGTCCAGCTGATTACTAACAATATCTATAATGTTTTCAACTACTTGTAAATTATGAGAAAATTGCTGCCCTAAACAGTGACAGGAGGCAGTGCAGTCGCCTGTAAATGACGTTAATATCTACGTTACCCTTTGTCACCGCCTTTACTGACGTAAAAACCACATGACAACAGTGTCGCGGACAAATGCGGAAGTAATTGCGTCTGTCAGGCCACTCGCTTTTTTATGGTAAGTTTGTTCATCTGAACACTTAATTCTGTGCTGTGTTAACAAACCATCGTATTGGACTAATACTGTAACATCTATGACTAACAATTGCGTTTTGAACATTACCTGAAACCTTACATAATAAAAAAAAACGATGTCATCAAACACAACATTTATAAAACTTGATTACTTTACTGTACCTCATGTGTAACATGATTTCTCGTTCCCATCTGATTGATGGCCATCAGCGTTTGAGTTAAAGAGTAACTAAACCCCTGGTCAGAGCCTGACTCCACCCACTGCAATATTTGAAAAATGCAAGAAAAGTGGGCAGATCCCAACGGAGATAGAGGGGACGAACTAGGTGTGTGGTGAGATCGTAACAAGGGCGTGGTGAGCTCGAACCTGCTTACGTCACGAGTCATTTCTTGGACCCAACATCCAATAGGAAAATTCAACTGCAGTAGCCACCGTTCAACCTAAAGAGGGCAGCACTCAGACGTTTTTACACCATATATTGTAGTATTGAAACACTTTATATCCAAATGTCAAAAAACTTTCTAAAATCAATGAACAGCACTAATAAAGCCCCATTCTTACAGATCATTAACTAAAAAAAGTTGGTTTAGGGTTTAGTTACTCTTTAAAGACCACAAATCCCATCAGTCCATGCTGCTTCAGAGCAACATTAATCTACGTCATTGTTATTGATTTGATCTGGCGCCATCTAGCGGCGCAGATAATACAAATTGCATCTTTAAATGATTTCACAAGTTCACACTTACAATTAAGTTGGATAGATTAAATTTGTAAACGTATTTGGCGTGCTGTCCGGGGAGAGGGCTCTGAGCTCGGAAATGGGCCCGAACGCAGAGTATCCCCCCCTAAGTTTAGAGAGTAACCTGGTGAGTGAGAGGAGATGGGGTGGTGGAGGGATTCTGAAGACTGTAGAGAATCCTTAGGTGAGTTTGACTGTGATTATATATGGGCTTGCCTTCATGTTGATTGGGTAGATATGTCGATTACTGATTGTAGACAGATGGAGGCACTTGAGTAGTTTATTTGACGTGTTTCTTCCAAACTACGTTATTAAAACACCATGTGATCCGTTGAGTTTAGCTGTTGAGCTCAGGTGTCATGCAGCTTTACTCCTGAGTCATAAAGTTCACCTGATTTCTCCCAACATACACAGACAGATGTGTACTGTGTTTGTATGATTCAATCTGATTTACTTACTTGTGTTTTATCTGAACTAGATAAAGATTTATCTCACAACCCCTAATGTGTCATGATTAATATTAAAGGGGCCGTGTCACAAGACTTTTTTAAGATTTAAAATAAATCTTTGGTGTCCCAAGAGCACATATGTGAAGTTTTAGCTCAAAATACTATATAAATAATTTATTAAAGCATGTTAAATTTATCACTTTGTAGGTGTGAGCAAAAATGTGCTGTTATGGGTGTGTTTTTTAAAATGCAAATGAGCTGATGAAATGCAAACACTGATCACCATAATGGTGGTTTGTTGAAATTAAAACTTAATTGTGCTGTGAATTATTTTCTCTCACTTTCTTTCTCTCTGCCCTAAATAGCAGTGCTGTGATTGGATAGTGGAGATTAAGGGGTGGTATTATTTTAATAAGAGCTCATAAGGAGAGACACATTTCAATGACCTATTTTTCACATGCTTGCAGAGAATGGTTTACCAAAACTAACTTACTGGGTTAATCTTTATCACATTTTCTAGGTTGATAGAAGCACTGGGGACCCAATTATAGCACTTAAACATGAATAAAGTCAGATTTTCATGCCATGGCCCCTTTAATGTTATTTATTTGATGTTTATCTGAACAAAAATGAATTTACATGTAAAATCAATTTTAAATTTGGTTTGCATCAGTGTTTTTACATTTTTAGAAATTGTTCACAAAACCCTGATAATATTGATAACCGTGGTGATTTTGGTCACTATAACCGTAAAGTTTTCATATCGTTTCATCTCTATTACCAAAACGGACATTGACATCCTGGGATCACCATGTATTGTACTTTCTTTTGACAAAATAACACTTATTGTGTTTTATGTTTCAAGTGACGTGCAGTAGATTGTATGAGTATAGTGATCCTATATTTATTTACAGCAAATGATCTGCAGAGAGGTATATAAATATACAATGGCCTTTTGAACTTATACAGTACTTGTGAAAGTTAATTATCACAGTTACACAGAGAAAGCAGCTGGATTTAAGATCTGATGTGACCTCTGGATTTGTGTTTGCACTATTAGGACTCATTTTTTTTTTGGCTTTTCATGTAAAAACACCTGCACCGTCTCAATTGATTAGCATGACCTTTATCCAAGTACTAGTTCTTACTGTTACCTTTGTAACTACACAGCTCGACATTTGTTATGTCACCTTACCAACCCGCTGAAAGTACATGTTATAAGATGAGGCTCTTGCTTTATGAAAGAAACTTAACCACCTACACAGTGTACCTGCAACATGACCTTTTCTCACTTAATATATAGATCAGTGAAGGAAACATCTTATAATATTACTGTATGACACATCGCCCGTCTGAGTTCAATGTAAGCAAAATGAATTAGATTTACGTCCATATGGACGAGTAATAGATCTTATTTTCAAGCAGTGCATTAAAGTTCAATGTGTATTATTTTTAACGCTGTAGTAAGTAAACTTCAATATCTGCTCTCAGAATCCACTATCTTAAGGTACTGAGTACAACAAGGTACTTTCAGTACTGCTACAAAGCATAAATATTTGTGTCAAATCATTTTAAACTTTGAAAGTGAAATAGGAAGAAGATGTGAAAAATGGTTTTCTTTGGTTTTGCTTCAGTAACCAGAAAGGTTATATAGGTTAGTCTAGGTTTGTTTTCTCACTCTGTCGTACATAAAAGCTTGCAAACAAAAATAGCGTTCAACTGAGGATGTAACCATAGCAACAGTAGGCTACATCACGTGCATGCTTTTCTTAAAAATGTATTCAATGTTAACCATCTATAAACTGTTATATATACACATGTTTGCTGTATATACACACACTTCAGACCTTCTGATCTGAAGGGGTATGCTGTTTAAAATTATTTTTAGTTTTGTTAAATATATACATTTTATTTCAAAGTTATTTATATAGCACTTTTACAATTGTTTAATTGTTTCAAAGCAGCTTTACATGAATAAAAACAAGAGAAAACTGAAACATCAAAATACAACAAAGTACAGCAGCTAAGATTAAACCCATCCAGTGAGCTGAGTAATAATGCAATGCGTATGTAACGTAATGTAATGTAGTTCTAAGTTAAGCTAATGTTAGCTGACTACCAAGGGGTTAAAAACAATCCTTATGGGAAAAAACCTTAAAAGAGAGCCAGACTTAGCTGACCCTATAAAGGATATATACATTTAATATTATATTATAAACATTTTATGGGGATTAACATTTTTTATAAAAAAGTTGGTTTTTTAATAGATGACCAAAATCACAAAAGCTGTTTCTCGAGATATTTCAGTAAATTTTGATTTTCACATAATTCCATTAGTACAGTTTGTTTTCATTCATAGTTTTTCTCAGTCGCTTTGAAGCATTTCTCCAATCATTCTTTTAATTGCAAAAAATGCCTGCATTTCTCAGAACAATTCATACAAACTGCAAATCATCATGAATGTCCTGCAAAAGCCTGTAACTTTAAAATCCTTAGTTCATCAGTGAACATGTCAATGCCAAAGTCATTGTTCATGAACAAGAGAGTCAAAATGTTTAGCCATGTTGTCAATATACCAGTTATATGTGTCAGTATTTTCTAGGGATGCACCGATACCACTTATTTGGAATACGAGTACGAGTACTTGCATTTCAGTACTTGCCGATACTGATACAGAGTACTTAATAAAAAAACATGATTTAAATTTACAGGTAACAGCTTTAGTCATATAATTTAACAAAAAAACAAAGGACTAGTTTTCCAGTTTGTTGTAAACTCTGCCTCTTTGGACAACACAACAGGCATTAACCCCTTACACGCCGCTCAAACATAGACATTTCTCAGACCGTGGTATCGATTCCAGGTATCGGGGGACTTTTAACGAGTACGAGTACTTTAGAAAATGTGGTATCGAGGCCGATACCAGTATCGGTATCGGTGCATCCCTAGTATTTTCTGATGTAACCTGTCTTACTGATCTAACGAATTCACATTTTCACCTTTTATCTGTTAACAAATTACATGCATTGTGATTAAAAAAATTATATTTTACAATACATATAAAAAAAGACAAAATTAGAAAGTTAGAAAATCAAAATTTCAAGATTCAGACAGCAATTTATCAATTCAGTGCAGATTTGCAAAAGACTAAAAATACCTGTGGAAAACATGCCTAAAGAGATTATGACACAAAGATCAGCTATTTTGCATGACAGGCCTTATGTGATAAATTTATATCTGAATGTTTTTAGGTGTATTTAACTGAAAACCAGTATTATATATTTTGTTGAAAATGATGATGATAATAAGCAATTGAAAATGTGGCAAACAGCAGAGCATTGTACATAATCAGAGAGAATTTGCGTTTATATTCTGCACAACTGACCTGATGATGTGGAGGTCTAATAAAGTGTTTTGAAAAATTAATTTGCTGTAAAGCAACTTAAAATGTGACAAAAATAAAGAATGAGTAAATGACCCAAAGCTTTGACTGTAAGTGCGTACATAACAACAATGTCAGTGTTTTGTTAAAAAAGTCAGCTAACTTTAACATCCAAATTAAAGATAGCTCACAACATAAACAGAAATTGCTAAAAAGAAAAATATTCTTGTATAAATAACAAAATGAACAAGACTTTTCCCTGTTTTTCGGCAGGCTGTTAATAAAACCAATCTCTGTAGAAAGCAAAACCGAACGCAGGACTTCATTGTTTCACTTATGTGATTTCTAACTAAATGAAGTCATATCCAGTTAGAGGAGAAGAAGGTTATTACCTTGACAATGTTCTTCATGGCATCTGGTGGCATTTCTCAGGGACATCTGTTTCAGACTGAGTAAATGAAACATTATTATGCATAGTAGAAACAATCACGTTCCATTTACAACTGATAGGGCCACTGGACCTCTGACAGATTGCATTCTGGGATACGAACGAGGATGTGTTGAGCTGTACAATAAAAGTAAGTCAGCGCTCTCCATTATGTCAACCACACATTGCTGGGTCACAGCGAGGACCTCCTCAGGGTGTGGCGAATGGATTCGGTTGCTTTCGGCCTCACTGTTAAAATCTGAATCATTTGTGACGTACTGTATGTACTTGCCTCCGCTATGGGGGGCTAGAAACTGTCACTCATACTTGCTCATATGACTCATTTACTTCTCATTTAGCACAACGAGTAAATCTTTGTGCTGCTTTCTGTCACATACAAGTAATGAGTCGACTCATTGACCTCATCAGCTGCCAGCCAAGAGCTGACCCCATCGGGAGTCCAAAAACCACCTCATATCCCAAATCCCTGGAAGCCCTTGACTGTTTGCATACGCTAATGAATGTAACCGATGACTGGCAAGCATTAAATTCATCGGAGACAACAAGACCACCTTAGCCATGCGAATAATACATAGCACATGATGAGCATTCAATTAAGCTGGCAGTCAATCTTGAAGATGTTGTCATGGTGACAATCATACAGTATTCTCTCATGCAATGCAATGCAATCAGAGTTCATTACCACTGATTTTAAAGCGACCAGGTGTGTTCTCTTAAAGCACTTTTTTATCCCGTATGGTCAGAACAGAAACGCGGTTATTAAAAGTGATTTGTGAATTTGGCCCCAAGCTAACTTTGAGACAGAAGGTTGTCATCCTGCAGAAATGTAAAGATAATCTTTTTGTGTGTTTGTGCATGTAGTGTACACAACTAATCAGGGATGGTGCCTGAAGCTACAAACTCCTACATTCATGCATTTGGCAGATGCTTTATGTGAAGCGACTTACGATGCATTCAAGAAATACATTTGATCAGTTCATGTGTTATCTGCTTAATGAACCCAAAATCCTCTGTGCTGCTAATGTAAAACTCACACACTAATACACTTTACAAAGTATTAGACTGCTATGATCTGAAGCTTTCTTATCACACAGGCTTACAGCACCAAATGAGGATAAGCTTCCTAGCAATAGCTGTTATTTTACTGTCTAGGTTAACTATGGACCCGATATAGTCTGGCTATTAGTAACCCACTTTTAGACAGATAAACTTGAATTTGGTTTTTGCCAAAAATTACTTGAGATGTCTGATATTTCATCATGTAATCAAAGTCAACAGTGAATATGAGGTGTTTGTAGGGCTGGTACGTTTAATCGTGATTTATACTAATAATACCTGTCTAAATTGCTTCTGCTTCATGTACTACGGCTCTTTGAACTGTAGGGAGTCCTTGTCAATCTAAAAACACTGTGAGTTAGAGTTATTTATAACATGCATTTAAAAAAGCAACACTTGTCAAACATAATCAGTTTAAATACTCTTTACCCTATCTCACGAAAATTTGTGTTATAGTCACAACATTTTCACGTATTCATGCTATTGATACGATTTAGCCCAGTTTATCATTCCTCTGGAGCACGAATGCCTTTTCCGTGGCACACAGCACAAATTTCTATAAACAGTTTTTTGTGTCATTTTTATATTTAGTTTTCTCATTGTTTTGTCCTATTTTTTTTTATCATTGTAGCTTGGTTAGGTTTAGAATCACTTTCTGCAACATCCTAACCCAAACCCCAACTCTAACCCCAACTCCAGATGAGAATAGTTTTAAAAGCAGATGAAAACCTATAGAAACCAATGCATAAAATTACATCCTAACACAAAACCCCAAGCGACAATGATTTAAAAATAGAAAAAACAATGATAAAAAAATATGAAATGACACGATAAGAAAGTCGTGCCACAGGTACGAAAAACTGTTTATAGAAATAAGTACTGTGTGCCACAAAAAAAGACATTTCCAGGGTCACGGAAAATGGCAAAAATTGTGTTAGTTGCACAAATAAATTAATAAAATCTTTTGAGACTATAACACAACTTGCCCTGAGATAGGGTAGATATTCTTTATTATCATGAAATTACCTGAAAAGGTTTGAAGAGCATTGAAATAAATATTCTTATAGGCATTTTACTGGAGATGTGTGTGTGAATGATTCTTCTTCTGTGGCATATATTGAGTTTCTGCACAAGAGCGCCCTCTGGCTTTTGGATGAAGCCGTATTTCACCATAATACATTGAGAAGCATAGCAAGCAAATTTCTCCTCCTAGCCCTAGGTGTTTGCTATCAATTATTTATTCATTTCATTTTTGGGCTATGGTTAGATATCTTTAAGACCACTTCCATATGTGGTCTTGAATCAGACCCAAATCTGATTTTTTCCAACATGGCCGCAGTGTGAACAACCAAGGCGGATTTATGAGTTTTATGTCAATCTACCATCACATTGCCACCACTCCTGGCTTCGTCTCCACATCCACACAGACCTCTGTAGTAAATTTGCAGCCATAACCCAGCAAAAGGCCAAAATACTGTAGATATTTTGCTCTCTTTCTTTTCATTCTTCTCTTTTTCAGCACCTGCTCATTAAGGTTACAGCTGCCATTAGTCAAACATTTTGAAAGAAAAGCGAAAATGCTTACTTTCTCCATAACCTTGCCAGCTTTAGCACAACGGCGTGCTGCATGTGACGTCATTGTTATTGTTCGTTTGCGCATACGGGTCAGTTCGAAACAGCAAACAGTTCACACTGGAATCAGATTGTACCAAAAAAATCACATCTGAGCAAAATATCTGAATTGAGCATTAAGATTTCAGTGTGAACAGGGTCATACATTTTCACTGACAGCCCAAATTTTGCCTTGTTTTGTCTGGACTGTGTTTGGACAGCTATTAGAAGTCTTTTATATGCAAAATTGCTTGCTGGGTTCAGTCCTGCAGTGCGCACTTGGCATTAGTTTATATACATCTTGTCTGCAACATGCCAAACAGTTTGTTTGCACTCATCTCATCATCCACAGAGCTGAAGCTGTACTGGCAGATACAGGTCTCTCTTGTGTGTCTAATTCACCCACAGACGTGATTTTCCTTTTTGATGATCCTCTCTGATGCACACTAAGTGAACGCTCCATTGTGAATAATTCTCCTAAACGTAAAATGACTCCCCAGCAGGCATTATCTCTGCACGAACATTTCCCTGCATGATTGTACTTTAACAATAAATGCCATCTATTGGTTATGATGCACATGATGGCACAACCAAACCAGAATCCTTGCGCTGTTAATATTTTTCTGAAGTCAGTCCTGTGTGGCTATTCAAATTTTTTTCTAAATGCCATTGTCTGTGTCAAATTAAAATGGGACGCCATCAGACGGATGCTTGTAGCCCCTGGTGATCTTCTGATTCATGAGATCATCAAATCACATCAGCGCTCTGCTGTCACATTTCAAAGCTGTTTGGTGTCGTGTTTTCATTTCAGAGCGGAGCGTCACTCAGAGTTAAGCCAGTAAATGACATTTCTGGACTCAATCAAATCAATATTACAGAGGAAACAATGAGTCCCTACCGTGAGACATGTTTTATGCAATATGCTGCTGCCTAATGGGGCCTTGGATGGCCCTTATGGTGTCAGAGACGGGGAACCTAGAACATCTAGTGCCTCACCTTTTCCCTTAGGAACACAACATGTGACTTATTCATATGTGTGAATCATGATTTATACAACATGACATTGCAGTGCCATTTTAGTGAAATAAAACATGTATGACATATTATGGAGGAAAAAAGCAGGCGTAAATGGGAATAGTTTTCTTTATAAAATATAATTTCTTCTGGGTTAAACACATCAAGCATGTTACAAGCCCTGCTAGAGATCATTAAAACAATGAACTTTTATACGGACACCGTCTGCTTCATCTTGGTCTTGATGGCCTGGCTAGTGTTGCTGGCAAACAAGTTTGTGTTGCTGGCTATTCTAGTTAAGAACCCTGATGGCAATCTAAAACACAAAACATGTGATGTCACTGTCAATTTATTTATATAGCAAAATTAAACACAGCAAATATTGATCTGTACAACTTAATGGAAAAAGCATACATTGCCATCATTTAAAATACAGTAAAATACATGTACATTTAAACTTATCCCTAGAAAACATTGTAATAACCTTCATCATTGCTCATATGCTAGACCAAAGAGATGTGTTTTAAACATAGCTTTGAAAATAGATATAGGGGAAGAAAAATCTACACATTCATTTAAATAATCTGTGTTTTGTTTTGGAAGACAATGAATCAATGCCACCAGCGAATCCAAACCTCCACCCTTGCCATTTTTTATGAGCCAAATTTATAAACAAGACCGGTTGTCAGTAAAGTTCAGAAAAATCTCCACTGCTAATCCAGGTTTCTGAAATATATCTAAAGTTGGTGATAAATCATTGATGATAAATGTTTTCTTTACCACTTTAGTAAAGTCAACTCCTCAGATTGGTGTGCCCAAGGGAAAAAATGAAAATGGCTTAAATAACATAACATAACATAACATAACATAACATAACATAACATAACATAACATAACATAACATAACATAACATAACATAACATAACATAACATAACATAACATAACATAACATAACATAACATAACATAACATAACATAACATAACATAACATAATGGATCCAGGGAATGCCAGTGAACACAGTAATCGCAAACCAGACTCCTCACAGAAAGCCCCATAGGCCGTACCCCACGCTGTCGAGTCAGGTAATGCTTTAGGTTCAATGCCAGGCCAGCTCATCTTTCTCTCATGATCTTTCAGGTATTGATGCAGAGAAAGGGGGAGGCATTGTAATATCAGTTATTTCCCACTTGACACCGCCAAATGTTTAAGAAGGTTCACAGGCTTAAAAGCGTTGATATGTCATAGACAAATACACAACAAAGAACACTGTATTACATAAGTGATAAAACACAATAAAAGCATTATAACAGGAATCAAATCATGAGATGTATGGTAAGCCATGTACACCTGTGACATCTTCAGACCAGCTAGGCTGTTCTTGTTTTTTTCATCAGGGTGTAATGGAAAAAGTATATAATAGATCTCTAAGAAGAGTGAGATGTGGATAAAGATTTCTGAATATCATGCAACATGATGCTAAAACTAATGAGCTTTCTCTCTATTGAGTTTCTTATCAAACACTGGAGTGGGCATGCAGAGCGCCTTACAAAACATTACCTGGAAATATTTGTAAAGGTTACTCTTAACACATCCAGATCATTAAATGCAGAGGAAAAATCTGACATTCAGTTTTTGGTCAAGATGACATCCCTGCTAACACAAAAGTTTAACTAGCACAGGTTGCACAGAGATCAGGAGCAGAACTTCTTACTGTGTATGGGACAGATGCAGAGCCGTCATGTCCACTGAAACTGAGGCCTCTTAGTTTGTTTTTAAAATTAAAGAAACGTCCATTAATCTGTTACTTGTCTTTTTATCTGTTTAATATGCACAATATTATCAGTTCTGTGCAGCAACCTTGTCACTTTTCAGAGATTTTCGTCGTTTCGATGACGCAGTCTCAGACGTCATCATTATCAAAGTGTGGTCGCCTCCTAACCTCAGTATGATAAAAAAATGTATGATAAAAAATGTATGGTTTAAAATGTGACAGTCTCAAGGTTATATTAGTAGAATTCTAGATTTGATACTTTTGATAATGCTTTTGAAAATTCCCATTGTGATTACACTTGTCTGTCATTATGCTTTTTATTTCAAACAGTACATGATTTTAATAAACTGTTTTGGGTAGGACTGTATTAGCGGCTCTTTTAAATGCTATAGTGTACTATTTTTACTAAAAATGTCCTACACATTTCTCTCCATTATGTTGCCTAATATAGGAATACATTATATTATACTGCAATTAGGGGTGTGCCGGTTTCAGAATTGGTGATGACGGTTATGATGGGGGTCAAATGTGACGGTTCGTCACATAACCGTCAGTGGGGGGCGTTTTGCTCGTTTAAATGCTCGTGGATTGACGGGAAAGTGTCATTATACCATAAAATTTGAACAATTTAACAGAAAGCAATGAAATATTTCAAAAAAAAACACACGGTTGCCAGAAGACTGCGCTGTCACTCTCTGCCCAGCATAAATTAATCCTCTATCTATCATCTATTTTAATAATCTTCGGAGAAACATATTTGTGCATTGGGCTTTTTATGTCTGTAATTGTGTCTATATCTGTCATTACACGGACCAGAACAGCACGAAAACAATGTGGATTAAAAGCGTATTGAAGAGGTTTTGTTCAAAAAAAAAGCGCAGGTAAAAGAAAGTAATATGAACTTGAGATTGTTATTAAACGCAGCCGGTGTAAAAGCACAATGGCCACGCGCAGCAAACGCTCTCCGCAGACGCGCTGCACAGTGCTCACCCGGCGTTTGAATAAACTAGACACTGATTAGCTACTTGCTCTACGTTTCTTTAAAATTAACAGCAAGACAACTAGCAGTGAATGTGCGTTCAAGAGAGTTAGTAGATTAGCATGGGAGGATTTGAACTTGAAAAGCGGAGTGTACTGACGCCTTTCCGCGGTTAAAACAACATTCCTTCTCATGGTCATTCGTGTTTATTTGATGCTATAAATTAACTAGAAGGAAGAGATGATTTGAAAGGTGAGACTTTGTTTAATATGTTTAATCTCAAAAGTAACCGAAAAGTAACCTGGTCTGTCCTGTATGTCAGCGCGTTGTCAGTGTCTGCCCCGCTCTGTATTTTTCACTGCGTGAGAATGTGAGGGGGCGTATAACACAGACTGTTAATAATTGTTTTTAATTAGTATTTAAAAATTCTTTATGATAAAAAATGTTTTAATAATTTTATTTATTTTAATAACACGGTTTTGGCGGTTATAGAGTTCTAATGACGGTGTTCAACTATAACCGTCGGTCTCACGGTTATATAATGACCGTCACACCCCTAACTGCAATCTTTATGGCATAAAAGATTTCTAAATGTTTTGTTTTTATATAGTAGCAGTAAAAATATAATAATGCTACAATTAAATGTTGCAAATACATTTGCATTATATGATCAAGCATCTATGTAAAGGTACAAAAATTAGTTTTGTGTTTTTGAAATGGACATATAAATACAACGTATTAACAGTGAGAGCAGACTAGTATGTGTTTGTGTGAACAGCAGCAATGGTTTTACTAAAGAGTATTTTTACTGTTCACATAGAAGATGAAAGATCTGATTATAGCACCACATGATGATAAAGAATTTTAGGCAAACTACAATTAAATAGGATTAGTTTTCTTATTCTGTGAGAGATAGCTTGTAATAAAGTAGACGGCACAAAGGCAAAGTGCTCATGAGGTTTTCTGTTTTATACATGAAGAAGAAAGAACTCAAACCAGAAATGGTAAATGGGAAGTGAACCTCGGGTACATCTCACCAGCCCTGTGTTCCTATAAATCATACAGAGCCGAGCACGGAACACAAGAGCCAATAAAAAACATCATCTTAAACCAGCCTTAACTGGTTTGATAGCCTCAGATGCTCTCCTGGTCTTTTTAAGATGGTCTCTTTGCTGGTTTCAGAGGGGTTTGTAAACTGGAAATAACAGAGGCTATATGAGTAGCTGTTTATTTCATCACAATCCTTTACAAAAGTTATATTTGGATAATGACAGAGAGATTGTTACGGACAGAATATCTTAAAGAGCACCTATTTAATTGCTAAAAACAATGTTATTTTGAGTATTTAGTATAATGCAATGTGTTCCCGTGGTTCTTGTAACATTATTGATGCCCCTTAAATCCCTGTGTTCCTGAAACGCTCAGATTTTGTACAAAGCAATCATTGATCTAAAAAGCAGCTAACCAGTATGTTGTGATCGGCCTCAATACCTCCGTCCATGTGCATGTTTGAAATATTTGCTCACAATGCAATACTGACAGGAGTTAATATCGTCTTTACTACCTTATCAATACGAGCTGAATCTGATCCAGCAAATACAGATGACCAAGCTGATCGATCAACTTGAGCAAAACATAACAGATTGATAAGGTAAAGATACTAAAACATTAAAACCATGTCTGCATTTGTGATCGTAGAAACAACAAACAACAAGGGCTACTCTACACGGCACAAAACTTGTGTTTGAAACATGCTTAAGTCAGTAATAAAATCTTTAAATATGAAAACATTGACTACTTACAGGCTTTGAGTCAGAAGTGGGCGGAGTTATGATAATGACCATCATGTCCAAATCAACCAGCCCAGGAAGTAAACTGTTGCCTACAATCCGTGTGTTTGTTGTAGTCCAAGAAAAGAGATTTACGTTGGAGATGACAACTTGCATCATTTTGCATATCGTTAACATGAACTAATGCACACCAAAGGAAATGTAAAACCGTGAATCGTATAATTGGTACTCTTTAAGGTAATTACGGCATGTTTTATGACCATGGTGACTAGCATTATTTAAATCATTAATCAGATTTGTTTTCTTGGTGTTGCTTTCATATTTACAAGAAATCATTACATTACAGAAGAAGCCATTAAACAGCTAAAATACAGCAGCTCTTGTAAAATATCACTGATACTCTCAGAGACAATAATGAAAGATTAATGGTGAGACCGCTGGAGGATTTCAGTGACATCCAGAAAACGTTTCAGTTTCACACAGAAAAGCACACAAGGTCAGGTTATATTTGGATTATGTCATTTATTCTTTTGTTTTTGTCCATTCGACCTTCATAAAACAAAACACAAACAGCTCAACATCAATCCCACAATTCCTCCTGACAAACATCCACAATCTTCACCAGTCAGTAATCTAGTAAGTACTGATATCAAAACCCAATGAAATAATGAGAAGTGTCTTTTGTAAAGTAGATGATTTATCAGCCCATGCTTGACCTTAGAGAACCCAGTGGAAAGTCTGGGAGTTTGGCACGGAGAGCGAGAGGATTGCAGCATCATCTCCCTGCACATTAAACCTCTCTATCAAACCATTAGAAGGATCTCTGGGCCTGAATTCATCAAGTGCTTTCTGGCACAAGGACTGGCACAAGCGGCAGGCTACGTAGCCAGGAAGATCAGGTTTAATTTGACCCATCGGAGTGGCTGTAAATTGTAAGGCGGCTAATGCGGTTTAGACCTGGAGAGTTTTATATCATGGCTGTGAAATACAAGGTCAAACTTCCAGGGAGTGATAACATGACTCATGGAGGATTCAGCTTCTGTCCCCAAATCCATGTTAGCAATAGACTATAAGGAGATTTAAAAAATGAAAGAAGTAATAGCATTTATTTTATGAGATAAATCAGTTGTATTAACATATCACAAAGCTTTAAAATCCTTTCAAAGTGAAGGAGTTGAGTATGTCGAGCCATCTAAAGACAGGAACATCTTTCACCGCAGGGCTGGCTCTAGGCATGGGCTAAGCCCACCTAAACGTCTGTATGAAATTAGAAATCATTCATGTTTTATTTTACTACAGTTTATACATTGGTTAAAAGCAATCTGAGGTGGGCTATGTTAAGGGTTTAAGGAAAGGTTGTAAACCAATCAACACCAGAAAATATCAGTGTTTTTTTCTGTTTTTATTGGCTAAAATCAACATTACTCATGAGGCGGGCGGCCTCCGTCTGTAGCGGAGAATCTGACTGACACGACACAAGATTTAAAAGAAGAATTATTTGTGTGCAATATGTAGATTTAGTCCAGAAAAAACTCCACATTCCACAGCTCCCGTTTTAGAAATAAATCTCAATTCCCCAAAATCACGTTACAGGACTTGACTTAAATTTAAATGCACTATCCCATCCATTTAAGTCAATTTAGCATTCATTTAATGTTGGATGGAGTGTTTGCATCTCAGGGTAAAAATTATGCAACCAAAATGAATAAAAATGCCCCCTAAATTCAAGAAAAGGGGAAAACATGACCCTTTACAATTAAACCAAAAATGGATAATGAATGTTATGATCAAAATGAAATGTTAAAATGAAGACAACCATCGATGACAGCATTAGATTTAGATCTGTTTACAATGCAACAGATAACTTTAGCCGCATTATTTTTGCAGCGTTGAGAATTTCAACCAATCACAGTTGTGTATGTTGAGCGGATGAATTTAATGGCCAATCAGTGGCATTAAAATGAGTTTTTGGGGCAAATGAAAGACTTGGTTAAAGCCTGCATCATAAACAATAGCGTGCAGTTACACATAAGAGATTAATTGTACTGTAAGGTTATTATTAGTGTATATATAGCAGAAGTGAATCATGAACTGTTTAAGGGTTGTTTGGTAGCTTTCTTTGTTTATTTGCAGTTTGATATAAATAGGCCTGTTCAAATAAACACGTTAATAACACGTTAACGTAAATTCATTTATTAACATGCAATTAATGTGCAATTTAAATTGTGTGTGGTATATATATATATATATGAATTGTCCACCCTTCTATAGCTGGGAGGGTAAAAACCGGTGCTGTATGTCTCACAGTCCACTGCGTTCACAGAGTAAACTCTCAAGATTAAGCTTTTTATTGTGTTCTCTGATCTAAAAACAGATGTGACCTCTTGGGATAAATGTGCCTACAATGCACTCTGATCTAGCAACAGCGATAACCCTTCCTGATAAAGCAGTTTACTATGTTCCCTGATCCAAATACAACAGCTACCTCAGGGGGAAACATCGATTTACCATTTCTCCTGATCTAACTTTTAGGGCCATACTGAATTAGCCAGCTCCTTTCTGTCGAGCCTGTCATCCTCCAAAAAATAAGCCCATATGTTGTTTGTGCAAGCAGCTTATGTGACCTACAGTTATGTTTTAAAGTTAAACAACCTTTAGCTGGCGTAAAAAAACATCAGAGCCTTGTTGTGTGTGTGCATGAAACGACTTTTGACTGTCAAAATACGGGCTGAACGTTTTCCATGCTCCCTTAACTCGATGCACAGAATTTATATGTGCATTTATGCATTCGCCAGCATTTTTATGACGCGCACAAATATGACAGCTAGAGGTTGCTTAACTTTTAAACATAACTACACACAACACTACACACAATCTGTTAGCATTATATAATTTAATGCACTGTGGCAAAATAAAAAGTCAAATTTACTGATTTAATTAAATGTTTTAAGCTGCAAACATTATTTTAATGAGATAATTACATCAACTTTATTTAGTGTGTAATTTAAACCGAAATATTCACACTTTGTTTTGTTTAAAATAATATCTATGCTGTGGTAACTCAATAAATTGCTTTATAAACACTGAAATATTTCACACCGGCTGGAGTTTCAATCTCTTTCTGTTAGATGTTTTCGAAACTGAATAAAACACTGTGTTTAATCATCTAAAATGATGTATTGGTGCAGTATATTTCATTCTTCCATTCTGAAACTGGGCAGAGGATTTCCAGTTCCCAGTATGCTTTACATGTCCTGAATATTCAAAGTAAAGTGTTATTTCAAGCAGATAACAGGAGATTAACATTACTGTTTAGTTTTGTGCTTCTGTTTGTAGGTTTGAGACGAGTAAGGGAAAACTTTTCTTACTCAGGGGCCACATCAGGTTTTGAAATAAAGGTTAAGGGTCACATACTATAAACGACACTCAATTACTACTATACTATAGACTTTTATCTTCACCCTACATGTATGAACACGTTCCACTACACTACTGAATGATTCCAGTTAAGACCTTCAACTGGTTTTAGCTAGTCTCCCAGCTTGGTTTTTTGCTGGTTTTGCTAGTGAAGCAAGCTGATCTGTGTTTTGGTCACTTTTTAAACTGTTCCAGCTGGACTTAGCTGGTCAGGCTGGAAGACCAGCTGAACCACCAGCTCAACCAGTTTAAAGGGACAGTAAGTAGGATTTACCCCCATCTAGTGGTGAAATTGTATTTTACATTCAAAGAAACAGTGCTCTCTAGCGCCTCGCTTTTTCAAATGCGTGTTGCAACTACGGTAGCCGTTATGTAATCGCTGATCTCCTTGTCTGTTTCAGCTGGTTCACGTGTTCTGAACAAAAACGCATTGTGGAAACACGTTGGTAGGCAGGTGCTTTTTGTCCCTCTCTGCTATTATAGTTTATCAATACGGCAGAACGACATGGAAGCCTTCTTGGACTTAACCCGTTCAATGGAAGTAAAGAGAAGAAATTCTAAGCTCACAAAGAAAAGTCAGATCATTGCCAGAGGTCATTTGACACCAACAAGGACATATTTATGAATAAAGACATTGATTTTGAAGATCAAAACACTTAAAACCCTACTTACTGTCTCTTTAAACCAGCTACTGCCACCTTAAACCAGCTAAAACCTTTTTTCAGTAGGGATTTACATACATACTTACAACCTCTATAAAATCTCTACTCTTCTGCGTATCACTGGATACGTGAAGAATAATTGCCAACGGCCATTGAATTATAAGAAAATAATGCACACGCATTGTGGTAATGTGACACGACGCAAAGCAAAGTTACGCTGCGTTTTTTTAAGACATTTGACAGGTCGCATGTGCGGTTTACAGAAAAATAATCAACACCCATAAAACATTTCTCAAACCGTGGTATAAATACAGTCTGAGTAATATATTTAGCATAGTAAGATAGTGAGCCATTTTACATCACTATAGTTTGTTTATTGAACTTCAGTTCTTTAGAAGTTGTCAGTATTCAAACAGATGCATTACAAAAAGATGCATTAAACATCATTTTTTAGAGTGTAAATCATAATAATCTGCCAGCACAAATGACTTACGGGATTGTGTTGTTTTTTGGAGGATGATACTGTAGGTTTTACAGAAGGGAGCTTGTTCTAAATCTCCTGCATTGCATTCCAGGGAGGCCTTTAAGTGTTGAATTATCAGCGTGTAACATTCATCCCCACTGTCCTGGAGGACAGAAACATCAAGAGGACATGCTTTGTTATGTTTATTAAACCGTTTTGAAAGAAACATGCAGGTGACGTTCTGTAAAGCACATTAAGCCCATTGAAAAGCAAAGCAAACTGAAGCCCACTGAAGTAAATCACTTGAGGATGTCTCTGTGCTATTGTCTTGCGCACTTTCATATATTTTTCCCCGTCACAATCACCCCAGAAAGCTCTAGAGTAATTCCTATTGATGAATGTTTCTGTGTGCATTGAGAGAAAACCTTTCACACATTCTTCCTCACAACTTTTCTTCACCTCTACACATACATTTGAATAATGCAGAATAATGTAAAACGCAATATCCAAAAGCAGTTTAACCATGAAAAACATAGTGGCCAAGTTGAAATGAATGTTGCTTAAACTGCACAGTATAATGCAAAATAAATGAGGATGTATTATCTTAATATCCTTCAAGAAATGTAGTTTTGTTCTGGTGGATGCCCTCCGTCTTTTCCCTTGTCATTGTAGGATTCCCAGAAAGCTTTTTAATAATGAATTTTATATTACTGATGTTTTGCAACTGTAAGGTAAACTCTGAATGATTTATCACATCAGGTCACTTGTTCAATATACTGTAGCGCTAAGAAAACAGGTATATAAATTTTGACAAATGTTGGCTTTGACTGTTTCAAGCACACCAGCGGTACTAAGAGATGATTTGTGTGGTCCAGCTGGACTAGAAACACTTAATGTAGTTTATACTACTATAACGCTATTTATTTTAATTGCCAATGTTTTATAGCTTACAAAAGTGGTAGTCCTAAGGACATTCTGCTTTTTAGTCTTTCCAAACCCACACAACGTTCCTCTATGAAACACGAAAGTTTATTGAATATTCAATATAAAGGCAGTAGCCTATAGATTATGACACTAATGCTGAATAAAACACCCAAGACTGTCGGCAAAACATATTTTTGGCTCACAGTCAGTTTCTCCCACACAATATTATGCCAATTTGTACATTTTTGACAATATATAATTCGTATTAATTTATACAACCACGTTTATAAGTTTTATAAAATTTTCTTTCGCCCCGTGGCGTTGTGCTTAGGGAAGGGGTTTCATTATTGTTTTTAATAATAGTATGTTTTTTTAGGATTCACATCATATAAATTTATACAAATTAGTCAACTTTTACAATACCTACGAATTCCTGTGAGATCAGGGTGGTTTTTCACAAACCAACGTAAGAATTGACTGTATTTATTTGTAATTTGTTTAAAGTTATATACACATTTATATACATACATACATACATACATATATATAAGATATATCAGTGCAAGGAGTTTTTGGATTAAGGCAGCTCAAACATGCATTTTAGTCTGGGACTAGGATAAGACCTGTCTGGGAAACCACCTCATAGTGTTTACCGTGTAGTTTTTAAAGTTATCTGTATACACCTAGGGTGAGAAAGTAACGCAACTTCAATTCTTTGTTTGTGCTGTGCATCTGGCAGAATTGACAATAAAACAGACTTGAACTTGTTGTGTGAAGTGACACTTCATGAGGTGATCCCCGTTGTAAATGAGGCAGCGCTTCAGGCTATGACATAAACAATGCAAGTCATCTAATCCTTTAAAACAGTGAGTATATGATATAACTTCAGTCATGCAATCTGAAGCAAATGTTTCATTTGATTTAAAAGCACTTGTGACAGTGAGCTCTTCACAGCAGTCTTAATCAAACCCTGATATGCACCGTAAGGAGCATCTCTGATTAAAAATCACTAATAATCTCTTTCCATCTGATTTAGATGGGTTTAAATGCCTCATACATTCAAATGGATTTCCTGTCACCTTCATTATCAATGCATATGTGAGCACTTAACAAACATTGATAATAAATAATTATTATATAATCTCTGAGGAATACTTCATTTTGATTTGCCAACCGCTGCATTACACATTCAAGGGTCATTTTAAAAATGACCACGCCGCTGTATGATCACAGTTTCTTGTGAGATCATTTACATGCACAGTCTTAATACATTGATTATGATTAATAAACTGATCACGTGTGGGGTCATGTCAACGCATAAAACGGTTTTATCGGGGGAAAAAGTCCATAAACTCTGTGAGCAAAAACTGATCGACATAGGTAGATTTTTGCTCATTACCTCAATTTCGCATTGCATGGCAGAGAAACTGTGAAAATAAAAGCTTGTGTTACATTTACAGGTTCTGCAGACATGAAAACAGATACAAAAGTATAATTTAAGACAGATTTCTGTGTATAGAAATAAAACTTGTATAGCATGTTGATAATTACATATACATTATTATTGTTTCAGTGTTCGGTTTGTTGTTAGGGAGGGGCTTTTTACAATATAATTGACTTTTTTTCTTCATTGAAATCTTGAATTGAAAGAAATCTTTTCTTTTTCACCTTCAGTCTGTTAAATGTTAATTGAAACCATTTCTTCTGTGAATGCATTTGTTATAATCCAGTCACAAACAATTACCAGACATAATGGTTTTCATTATTTTTCCAATAATTGATTGTTTACCATATAATTGCATTTATGCACATTTGTTCTTACCAGGCTGATCTCACAAGAAACTGTACGCATTTTACAAGGTGACTAATTCATACGAAGCAAATTTTACAGAAATGTATGATTATCATAAAAACAATAACAAACCCCCTCAACACCAACGTCACGGGCAGAAGCAAATAAAAAAAGTGCAAATGTGGTCGTACGAATTTATATGAATGAATCATCTCTAAAAAATACGTACAAATTGCCATGAGATAGCGTTGGTCCTACATAGATTTATATTTTACTTTATTGGCAGACACTTTCTTACCAAAAAACTTTTAAGTAAGTGCACAGAGATCTTTGATTTGTGGTCAAATATATTTGTAAATGAAATTAATTGCCCAAGTAACATCAACTTTGTGTTTTGTCATCGAAATCAAATTATGAAAATTGCCACAAATGCAAGTAAAAGATACTTACTAACCCAGATAATCCTGAAGATGCACATGTGCTCTTCTGAGTTTAACAGAGAAGTGACATAAGTCGACATACCTAACTAGGCAGTGCACTTGTATGGGACGGCATTTGGAGAGTAAAATTTGTAATCAAACTCTCAAAAAAGAAAGACTTGTCAGTGTTTAATCTTCATTCATCTTTAGAAGCGTTTCTGTTTCTCTTTGAGTTTTATGGTTACCATCATTCAGAAGACTGTAGGTGACACAAGGAAAACCATGATGTCTATTAATTCACTCAATGATCAATAACTCTGCTTATGCCAGTCTCTTCTATCTTTCTCAACATAATGTGGTATATAATAATAAATATGTAGAGAAAAGAGGACATTTTACATGATTAAATCAAGAAGATCCCATGGTTTTTTTCTGTTTTGGACAGTTGGTCAACAAAATGCAAAAATATACTATATTTATAAGCATTGCTAAAAGGCGGAGTGCACAATGTTTGATATTTGAAATCACCTAAACATACACGCCCCTACCCCAATAGAATCTGGACCTTCTTTTGATAGACCCGCCCCACACATACACAACCCCACAACCCTTACTGCTGATTGGCTACAAGTGTGTTCCTTTTTTAAAGCGTTTTTCAAACATTATGCACTCCGCCTTTAAGTAAAAATTATGAACAAGAGTGAATAATGTAAACATTACTTAGAAAATTCTAGTTAAAGCTGCTGATAATTGTGTTTAAATTTACTAGCAAGTAAATAGTAAGTACTTTTCAAGTAAATCCTACTCCAAATTTTTTTCAGTGTGGGACATTACAGTCCAGATGTACACCCCAACATTAAATTATACACCAAATTAACTACAATGTTGTTACAATGCTAAAAGAAAGTTGTGACTGCTGATTTAGATATGCTAGTTAATGCTATATGCCAGTTAATGCTATTACAGATTTACTATCTTTCTTTAGTTACCCTTCTCTTTATCTCTTTCTCTATTTACCTTCCTCTTTATCTAAAAAAAAAAAAAAAAATTACTAACAAACCCTTGGCTATGTATATTGTGTTGGACTTGATGAGACTATTTCCAGTGCACTTATGTATTGCTGTTCTTATGTTTGCCATAATTGCTTCTATTGTTTACCTCACTTGTAAGTCGCTTTGGACAAAAGCGTCTGCTAAATGACTAAATGTAAATTAACAATGGTTCATTAACAATTTCCAAACAATTGATTATTCCTCAAAATCTATTTTTTTCATCTAAGACAGACATATTATTTTAATTCTTAAACTTTCCATTCAACATAATGGTAAAAGATCTGTGCTGTTTCTAGAATCAAACCCTGCAATCATCACTGTAAATCATTTACCTCGTCTTTTACTCTGTGAATCAACTGTAAATTGCTTTATGTCAATTGAATGACAAATTTTAAAATTAGCACAGAAGCTGTAACCGTATTGACTTTATTTTAAAATGAGTTAACAGGCGTTTCAAGGGTTTATCAGAGTTCACAACAGCATTGTTCTGCTGGCTTGACACAAAAACTCCAGAGCAACTTTAGTGTGAAAAAAAATGACACTTTGATTTCTTTATTTTGTGATCTATAAGAGTCACTCTGTCACTTTCTGTTGCTTTTAGATTGACTGCTCTTCTGAATTGTGAATTTATTCAACTGAAAAAGCTGAAGCCTTTAACATTTTCCTTTTCATTTGCTTTTCGTCTAGAATAACTGCCTGTCTGTCTACTCTGAAAATTGAAACTGAACAATTGCTTTCCCTGCTTTTTTATCCACTCACGTTAAACAGCTTTTTGTCTTCAACTGTTTCAACTATGTTTGTCTTGCTTGTGCTGTATTTCACCTTTTAGACATCATTTTAACCCCAGAGAGGATCCTGCTAGATAACATTTAGCATTAGTTAAAGAACAGGAGTAATAGACTTATTATTGTAAAGTTTTATACATTGACTACATTTGCATATAATGCAATTATTTCTAATAATCAGATTTGTTATTTGATGGCGTGATAAAGACAGAAATGTTATGAAAGTGCCTGTAATGGTTTAATCCGCTGCTGTCGTGTTATTTGAGGTGTTTCTGGATGATGGCAGACTGCTGACAGCGAGTCGTGCTGAGTTCGAGGAAAACTTCGTAATGTCAAGTTTAAAATGAATTCACATTTAAGGTGCGTGACTAAAACACACATGCACTTCAGTTAGTGAGGTATAGATGCCATTAAAGTGTTTACATGGACGCATACTGCGATTAAAAAAGCCGTACGCCACCTCTTTTATACGATTATACTTACTGTGATTATGAGCTTAATCGCATTATTTTTATTAAAGTATTGTGTTTACATGAAGTAAAGTAGCATTTCAATATTGCAAAAATCCCATTATATTTACATTATGAGGGTGCATGTAAGCGTGATCATTGATGGCCTGTCATTACACCATGGACTTTCTTGCACAGAAGACAATTACAATAAAAAAATAGGCTATGCATTTCACTTACCTTTATTAATAATATGCTTATTGTGCTTAGAGAAAACAAAATAACAAAAGTCATAGCTAATATTTTATCTTAAAAATGTTAAATAAACACATTTACTACATGGCTCTCAAAAATGCTTGATTCTGATAGGCCAGTCATGACATTCAAAGGTTGATTTTACCACTACCACTAATAACACATGGTAACCCGGATGCTGCTAATCTTTTGACAGGTACAGTTTAATATTATACAAAATGAAATATAAATATGTCTTATAATAACATATTATGACAATATATGATATATTTACAAATGATTAAACCATTTGATTCTTAAAACCCCAAGTAAATGTGTTTTTCTCACCGAAGGTCTGTATTTATTAAAAATTAGCAAAAAGTTTCAAATAAATATTTAATGTTTCTTAACTTATGAAATAAATAGTCATGTAATAAGCAGGATAATGTATAGGCAGCAGGTTGTTATTGCAGAAATTAACCCCTTCAGTCAGGTCTTGATCACACTGTCAGAGCTTATTTCTGCGATAACAACCTGCTGCCTATACATTATCTCTTAGATATAACACATACTGCACATACTATGTATATAACACTTTAGGTCTGTTGATAACTGGACATTTATTCAATATTACAGACAGAACAGTGGTACTGTATATATCCAAGTTAAACTCTTCTTTTGTTGATAAATTGTAATATTAATTATTCAGATTTACAACTTCTTGTTTAATGAGAAAAGAATGACCAAGTGATTCATGATGTGTTGGTATAATGGACACCGATGTGTAAATCTTTTAAAATGGACGTACTGTTCACAGCCGTGGTGAAATTGCCAACATAAATGGGTGATAATATCTCTTTGATTCCTCTTCACATTTAATAAAGACATTTTAATATATGTTTCAGCTGAAATGTTGGATTAGTATTGTGTTTTGATTCAAATACACACAAACTGTGTACAATTAAGGAAATAAATCTGCCAATAACTGTAGAAACCTTTAAAAGCAGCTTACCACATTTACAACATCAATATTTGAATGAAAAGTGCACTTTTAGATGAATATTTACTTGAGTTATATCTGAAGTATATAATTGAAGCACTCGTGCACTGGATTTAAGCATCGATCACTTAATTGCATTGTAGTTCATTCAATATCCTGATTCGACACTTCATTTCTTTTCAGCTTTCCCAGTAGAGAAGAAAAATCTCAATCCAATCACGTTTTCACAGATAAGACGACACCTTCAAGAAACCTCAGCAACTCTTACTAAGTGGAGCCTGTGTTTTGGAGGTAAGAGACAATTTACTGCTCAGTTGGTAAAATAGCATTTTAATTGCTTTGCCACCATATAATGAGAGGATGAACGAGGGGAAAATGAATTTGTTGTGTGCCGTGTATTGCTCGACGGGGCCGGAGGATATTAACACAGCGAGACAGTCGCCCGTCAGGCAGGGATGTCCTGAGAACAGCTCAAACGCCACTTGAAAGAAATCGTCTCGATACAAATGTCAGAATATCACTCGAAGCTGAAACAATGACTTTTCCAAAAATAAAACTCTTCCTCCGAGTCACGAACACATCAGATCTCCAGATGTACATTAGCATAACATCCGTATCATTGCTCGAACAGCATGTCTTCACGTAATCTGTCTCTCTTGAACCAACTAAGTGGAGAATCTTGACATTATTTAAAACACGCCACTGTATTTACACTGCGTTATTCTGGACTCCGTCAGTCCTCCACAGAGCCATTGGTGAAGGACCGCTGACTGAAGAAGCCTACGCGAGTGGGCGCGATGCTTGCGCTTCCTGACAGCAAGCAGTAAAGCGGAGACTTAATTTAAAGTGAGATGGGCTCAGCACGTCAGGCGTAAAGTGAAAGTGTGGTAAAACAGAGCAGATGCGCTGTCGGGGAGACCGAGGTAACAGTGTGAGATCATATTAAGAATGCATTCTGAAGGCCACGTGACCGTCTCGGATGAAACTAACCTTACGTTTCAGATGTGTTCCTGCTGCGGCTCTCAAAACAGATGCCGTGCAAGCTAAGGTCTTTCTCTGCAGTGGGTTAAATTAAGAGAAGAGTCTCACCTAGACACAAGGCCTTATCAGCCCAGACACACTATAAGACATTGGCAAGACAATCAAAGCACAAAATACACAATTTAACTTTGGTTTAACATCACCTATACATGTAGTGGATGTTTTTGAGACTATCATAGACTGGAGATTAAGACATTAGATCTTAAATTGAATTGAAGTTTAGGTTAAGTTTTAAAGGCAACATTTAACAAGACTTTTTTTTAACTCTTTCCCCTGAATCTGATCTCTATCAAACGTCCTTCATAAAAAAGCAATTATCAAAATTATTATTTGTGAAGAAACCTACCCATGTTTGAGGTGATAAAAGAGAACAAATGAAGGTAGGATGAAAAGGTTTTTATAGCAGAGGGTCTTTCAAAACTTTTGTGAAAATCATAAAAAAATGCTGACGCTGACTGGCAACTTAAAAAACCCGCTGGTAGTAAAAGAGTTAAGATGTAAAATACCTGTGTTTGGATTTAGCTCAAAATACCCCACAGATAATTTATTATAACATGTTAAAATTTACACTTTGTAGGTGTAAACAAAAATGTGCTGTTTTTGGGGTGTGTCCTTAAAATGCAAATGAGATGATGAAAAGCAAACACTGATCACCATAATGGTTTGTTGAAATTAAAACTCAATTGTGATGTCAATTATTTTTCTATCTCTGCACAAAATGGCACGGTGCCATGGTTTGATAGTGCAGATTGAGGGGTGGTATTATTATAATAAGATCCCCTACTGACATCACAAGGGGAGCAAAATATCAATAAGCTATTTTTTACATGTTTGCAGAGAATGGTTTACAAAAACTAAATTACTGAGTTGATCTTTTACACATTTTCTAGGTTGATAAAAGCACTTGGGACCCAATTATAGCACTAAATCATGGAAAAAGTCAGATTTTGATGATATGTCCCCTTTAATGTGTGTAATGCATTGAGGTTTGGCACATATGGAGGCTTGTGAATAATGCCTCTCTTGCTCTGTAAACAGAAATTACCAGATCGCCTGAATAAATCACCTGAAGCTTTTGCATGTTTGTCGACAGTACACTCAAAAAAATTAACTTTCACTTTTTGCCAATGCTGTAATTAATTATTGTTCTGGCTCTCTCTTGCAGAAGTGTAGCACCATAAGATATGTACGTGAGTAATAAGTGGCCAAGTATGAGTTAATAAACTTGTTCTGATAATTATGTTTTTAAACAATAACAAACAAATGAATGTTTTGAAATGTAACATTTTATTTCAAATATTAAATAGGTGATCCTAATTAAAGGGGGTGAAGTGTATATAAAGGCATTATTAAAAAAGATTGTCATCATTAATGAACATTTTAATAACTCAATAGTTGTTTGTTGATAACACCAAGGTTTGTTAATTTTACTTGAACTTCTTTTGTAAAATTAACTAAATTATTGTTTGTTGAGATTAATTAAAGAGCACCTATTTCATTGCTAAAAATCTATGTTATTTTGTGTATTTGGTATTAATACAATGTGGTATACGGTAAAAAAAATGTGTAGCTCCAGATTTCCCTCTCTTCCTGAAACACATGGATTTGAAAAGCTCTGTGTCACTGATTGGCCAGCTAATCTGTTGTGATTGGTCTAAATATCTCTGACGTCAGTCGGAAATGTGACGCTCCTTGTTTGAAAGATTCGCTCACAATGCAATGGTAACAGGAGTTAACTTACAGGCTGTGAGTCAGAAGCGGGAGGAGTTATGATAATGACGGTCTTCCCTACGTCACCAATCCCAGGAAGTAAACTGTTACCTACAATCTGTGTATTTGTTTTAGTCCAAGAAAAGAGATTTACGTTTGAGACGATATCTCGCGTCATCGTTTACTTTGGGGTTTGTACCTTTTGCATATCGTTAACATGTTCTAATACACACTTAAACACCAAAGGAAATGTAAAAACATGAATTGGACAATATTTAAATGAATTGCGTGGAACCAATTGACCTATGGCTTAGCATCCCCCCAAACATGATAAGCCAATCACAGTGCGCATAGCAACCCAATGCACTCGGACATTCTTTCCTTCCACATCCATTGAAATGCATTGCAGCAGTTTTCATTCGTTTTGTTTTTTTCTTGTCATTTTAAGTTTAAAATGGTCAAACGGTGTGCATGGGTACACTAGGTATCCCGAAAAGCTGGGCGACGTTGGGTATTTTTAACCATTTTCCAAGCCACATCTCAACCGAGATAGGTGTCTGCTTAATCCAGATTAAGTTATGCTGTAAACCTCAACATCATGTCACTTAACTTCATTAACGTATCTGTAAATAACTGAGATAACAAATGTTATTTGTAACAGCATGTAGTGCTGAATGATTCATGTAAATACTGTATCACCAAACTAACAGAGAGGTAATTAACTCTTGGTAAAGATGTTAAAAAGGCTTGTCCTGAAAACTTATGCTGAAGCTTTTCATCAAACTTCTCAACATTAACATTATTAATATAACCCTCCAATGCAAAAGGCCGTTTTGTTAACTTTGAGATGATATACTGTATAGTCTATTTGGCTCCAAAAATCATCAGTTGCCTCCTGTGAAATGTTTCCTACTGTGACAGCTGCCATAGCACCTATCACTGAAAGTTGATTCTTTGTCCGAGTAAGTGGAGGGGGCGTGGCTTAGCCATGGTAAATCCAATGCAGACTTCATCTTCTCATGCTTTTTAACTAAATGTCATCAATACATTTTTCCATGAACAAATCTTTCTTTCTGATGCTATTATCAGATGTGTGGCAGGTAGTGGTGCAGTAAAAAGAAATGATGCCACTCTAAAGGGCGTTGTTATTAAATTGAACATCCAAAGGAATATTAAATTGTCTGAGCGGAGCATCAAAGAGCCGGGTATAACTCATATAAACTGCTTTCTGTTCCTGAGTAAGACAGAAATGGTAATGAAATTAAAGCCAAAAAAATCTGTTGTACTGCATTACAATTCATACCTTTTTAAACCGTAATAGCGCTAAAAGTGCCTTTTAACTTTTTAAAACTCACTTGGCATTTCAGTGCTCATTAAATCCCATATCAATCGGCATAAATCATCGTACAAATTGCGGTGGAAAGGCTCGGCCTAACAGGCTGTCAGGTTCTTGTCCAAACAGTAAGTTCTCATCAATCTAGTTTTCTTCAAAAAACCTGTCACAAACCCTTAATGTCATCCACCGTCTTTACAATGACATGAGTGCCAACTGGTTTCCTGTCAAGTCTTGAGATCAGGGTCATGAACCTGCCCAAACACAGATTCTCTCTTGTGCTTTCCTAACTAAACCTCTTTAGCAGATATTGCTCTGAGGAAAAGATTGACTGCAATGACACACAGATGCTTGGGATGTTTTATGGGAATAATGTTGATGTATTGATCTGAAACTTCTAATATAAAACATATGCACACATTTCCTAGACCTTCTCAATAACACAATCATTTCCCACACACATTATTTAATGGAAAGTGTAAGATTGATTTTCACATTGACCACATCCCAATGGTCATTTTGAGTTTCACTTTCAACTTTCCACATCTTACTTTATAACATGTTTTTCTTTAAGATTGTGTTTTTACTGCAATCTTTCTCTACATTTGACTGCACTAGTACATGTGTACTCTGTAAAGTGACTAAAGAGAGGCCATCAGGCTTTAAACTACTACTATACATGATATGGCAAACTGAAATCAGTTTTCAAGGAGACATCAAATCCCTAATGTACTTTTACTTCACGAATACTATGAATGTGGAAAGAAAAGTCTTCTTGTCTGTGGGTTTACGAATGGATAGTCAATCATGTAATCACTTAAAGGTGCCAAAGAATGCATTGATATCATCTGTTAAATTGTTCTCTCTATATAGAAGGTTTCTGGCTTTATTAAGTGCAAAAATGATCTAAAGAACAGTTTTACATGTCCATTAACAAAATGAAATGGTCTATTATTTCCTTATTTGAAAGGGTCATGGATAATAGTTGAGTTTGATTGGCTGTTTCTCCTTCAGTAGCTCTGTGTGTGTAAACATACCTTATGTTTGAGTCTGGATCAGATTAAGATAAAGTTTTTTTTTACATTTCCATGCACAAGATTTCATATAAGGTGGAAACAATTGTATTTTAGACCTACAATACAGTTTTTCATTCCATGGCACCTTTAAGCAAACTGTCTGTATATTTAATAAGTTACACACATCTGTAAAACTGAATTTAGAAAAGTAAAATCTCAGGTGTTAAAAGTTGAATTTGTAAAGCAGTGTTTCTGGCAGAATGCTCAGCATCGGCATGTTGTTAGCAGTAAAGAGCTGTTATTAAAAATATCAAAACTAAAATAAAAAATTAATCACACACATGCTTCCGTCACATTTAACACAATTAATACGTTTATAATCAAATGTGAACACCTGTTTGTCGACTAATTCATTTCTTATTTCTTAAGATAGCTGAAATGAGTTTCCTGTTCAGGGACGTGAAAACTGTGAATACTCTTCCGGTTTAGAGGACAGGACACAGAAGAGAGATAATTTACTTATTTCAGTCGTACATATTTTTCTCCCTGCAAGCGCACATTAACGCGACTGTTCAAAAACAGATAAAGGCTTTGTTCAGACAGGCAAGAAAAATCCAATTTTTTGGTCTACCTGACAAAAATTTGTTTGTCTGTGATTGAACACAATAAGAAAACAAACACATGAAATCACATTTATATACGGGATAAAAAATATGCTTTTAGCAATCTGTTCCAGATTGAATTTCAAGTCGTTTCATACTTTGTTTTTTTGTCATATGGGTTGTGATGTGACTTTAACATCTTACATACATAAAGCACAGCAATGCATCTCACACATAAACACAGATTTTATTTCTAGTTTTTGCTATTGTCTCATGTGCCTTGATATTGTGCTGATGTCATCACTATGGCAACCAATATACCGGATATCCACTACAGCATCTGAACAAATGGATTCAATTTCTTTACTTGCAAAACAATATTGTGAACAGTCTTTCGTAAGGATCAAATCTAAATTGTGTGGAGTGTGCACAGAGGCAGAGCAAACAGAGAGAGAGAGAGAGAGAGTGAGAGATTTGTTTACTGTTTTTGCGTACAGTACATACTGTAGCATGATGGGATGCAGCACAGTTCACTCACAGCAGTGATCTCCAGACTCATATATATCACCAGTGTGGGTGTCTGTGTTTGACGACTCAACACACTGCCCTGCTGATAAAGCATAGGTTACCATGGTAACATACAGACTCCACGCACTGGGAGAGCAGAATTTCATCTGAAAGGAATGACACACAAAAAACTACATAAAGGTTTAAAAAAGATACAAGCATGTTGAAAGGAAAAAAAATGTGGCAGTGAAACTTAATTTGAAAAGAAAATGAGTTCACGCTTTAGGAATTTAAAAATGTATTTTGCGTGTGCATTTATCTGTCAAGCACATCATCTTACGTACTGTAATATGTGCGCCCTGTGCTTATCTGAGTGTCATAGGAGATGGAAACAGTTTGCATGAAAGTATTTTTTGTTTCTCTGTATGACAATCGCTGAACTCCAGTTGATTTAGTGTAAATTAAGTAAGGAATAATTGACGACGGGCCATTGAATTATAAGAAAATAATGCACACCCAAGATTGTGCCGTTACACCGCGGGTGTGCATTATTTTCAAATAATTCAAAGGACCGGAGTCAATTATTCTTCTTATACTACGGTTACCACAAACATTGCTCTGGTGCCTATTTTTAAGACATTTAACTAGGAGTGCGGTTATCGGAAATTAACCATACCATACGGAACATTTCTCAGCCAATCAGAATACAGCATTCAACAGACCCGTGGTATAATGTGGGTGAATGCTATTTGAATAGCGTTACTCTTTAACATGGATTTAAGCACTTTGAATAGATGTACACATGTATATGAAATTAGTTTTTTGATCTTGTTAAAATGCAAAACTGCCCACCCGGCTAAATTCAGAGTAAATCCTGTGATTTAAACTAGAATGCAAATATAAATCGTTTGTGTAAACGCTCACAGCCGTGCTATTTGTCCACTTCCCAGGAAAGCGTATTCCAGGTTTCATTCAATTTTCACGAAATCGGCCTAATGGGAAAGCGTTCGCTGTTGAAGCGTGTTGTGGTAAATTATTCAAATCTAAAGAATATTACGCTGGTAACCTCTGATCCTGGTACAGTCCATCTCTGCCTCTCCACCTCTTAACTCTTTTAGACAGGTGCGCATTACAAAACAATTGAGTTTTAATGAGCTCCTGGTGTTTGTACAGGACCATCTTTGCCCAAGGCATGTGTTCATTCATTTTAAATGAGCTGCCTACAGAGATCCCACATTAATATTCACACGACGACTATTTTGTCAGGCAGGAAATAGCATTAGACTACTCTTAAGTACATTAAAAACGTCAAAGGTAAACATGTACAGTATGAGATATATTTCATCTAAATGGCAGTGAATTAGAGTAATGGTTTGAACTAACCCTTACAGACTTCCATTAAATGTCCTTTAATAATCTATTGCGTCTAAATCAAACCAGGTATAAAAGAATAATAATGGTGAACATTACAGTAAGTAGATGAATAAAGAAGACAATCACACACTCAATTAAAAGTACTTAAGAAACAGATTTAGAAACGGGAAGGAATTTTTTGGCTATTCACAAATCTCTCAAATGACTTTTTATCAGTTACAACATTTAAAGGTGAAGTGTATGATGTTATGTTTTTGGAAATTCAGCTGTCAATGTTTTAATAAATCAAATCATGCCACTGGAAGTTTCAAGAAGCCTCTACTTTAGTTATGGTGGAAAAAATGCGTATTGGTAAAATCTAATCAAAACAAAAACATCTATAACAACACAGAGAAAATAAAACATCAAGCTCAAAACCAACCTGAAAGTCCCAGGAATGATGACTGTTATTGTCTTTCTTGTATCAAAATTATTCCCGGCACAGAAGATCCTTCAATGATAAGATTAAAAAAACCTTGGATTTTGATGTACTTTATGTTCAATAAAGGACTTTTATTTTGATAAAGTTAATAAAGAAGTCTCAGATATTACTCAAATAAATAATCATTCAAGTTATTCTGCAGTACATACAGTAATACACATCAACTCAAAAACTATACCAATACTTTTTACATATTCAACATTCATTTATGTTTCCTTTGATATTTGATTAAATGAACTGATTATGTCTAATTTAAAATATCACAATGTGAAGTTAATTGCACTAATGAAATAAAAGAATGTCAACATTGTTAAAGATATTTAAAGAACCACAGAGCTACAGACTTTACACTTTTTGAAGAAAGAACTTCATAGATAACTAAAGTTAATGCTGCACATTAGGGCTGTCACTTTTTATTCGATATTCGAATATGCATTCGAACATGACGTGAAATATCCGTATTCGAACTATAAATAAACCATCCGGTTTTTTAAATGCCATGTGTAGCGCATTTTTTACAGTAACACCTCGTAATAGGAAGGAGGCTGAGAGTGAGACCGACGACTGCAACTGTGCGCAAGAGAGGGAACCAAATGGGACTAAAATGAACCTCATGTGCATGTCAAGATAGAATTATAGTCTGTATATAAAATGACATATTGTTTATAGTGTTAAATATTATAGCAGAATAAAAAGCTTGTGTTAATACGTTCGCATTATGAAATTAGAATGTATGAAGATAATTTCAAAATTTTTACAACGCAATGTAAACTTTATATTAAACAACAGCATTTGTCTTGTAAACGGATGTGAAATGATCATGTGCTGACTGTCGCGCGTCACATAGACGACAGAGTCAAGTGAGATCTGATTAACTCATCTATAAGTTTAATTTCATCTCAAGTATCAAAGGGTTTGTGCTCTCTATCATTGAAAACGGGCAAGCAAACAGCACGCGCAGGGTTAATGTACTTGTGAATGATGGCTCACAAACGCGCTGGATAGGTTTTGTATGTGTCCTTGTTGTCAATGACAGTTCTGGTCACAAACACGCTCAAGCGCGGGATATGTGTGCTTGTCAATGATGGGCATTAAATCCGCAGAATTCCGCGGAGTTTTCTGCCCAAATCTGCGGGCGCGAATTCCGTTTGTGTCTGCCTATATACTCCTGCTGCTATTTAAGTTGTCATGTTATTGTTTGTAACTGTTCTGAATCATTTTTTATATATATAAGTTTGTTATTCATAAGTTGATAACCTGCTGTTTCAAACATTAAGTAAAAAAGTAATCCAGACAACCCTGTTTATGACTGTCACTGTTAATAATTTTGTGATTGAATCTCCATTATGGTGGGTTTTTGATGCGCGTGGGGGGGGCCTAGATATTCGAATATATTCGGATACATTGCCTGATATTCGAAATCCGTTCGAATTAGATTTTTCTCAAAAGGGACAGCCCTACTGCACATTAAACTAAAATACACTTTTATTCTCCAAAGAATCATTCAGTTCAAAGTTCTTATAAGAATCATTTCTTTCTTAGGGGTCGTGTACACCAAAGCGTTTAAACATGGCTGAAAATACCAGGCGCATGCCGACTGTGGGTGCTTGCCAGTGTTTTTCAGCGCTTTTTCCAGCGCTAGGTGCTATGATATTACTTTTTTTTCTCAGCACGAAAAATAATGAAAAGCGTCTGAAAAGCGTCTGAAAAGCGTCTGAAAAGCGTGATGCTTCCATTGCAAATGATTGAAATCATACTGGATTACACACTTCCTTAATGTTTTTATACAAATCTTTTCTACTACAATGTTTCTTGAACAGTAAGCATCTTCAGATCTTAAAGATTTTTTATGGAACTATTCAATCAAAAATGCATCTTCTGTGGCATTGTGTAGCACCTATACTTAATAACTTTTTTAATATAACCTTTTAACTCTTTATCTGACATTAACAAGGTTATTAAAATGTATTTACAGCTTTGCCAAATAATCGCATTAATATGCATATTTTAAATGCTTCTTTTAGGACTGGAAAGGATAATAATTAAGTTTATGATTTGGTCAAATGTTAGAAGTTGGATACAAGTTCTCTGCAGTGTTTATAATCACACTTCATTTTGAAATCTCTTAACACATCACATGTGTACATCTCGAAAAAGGAAAAGCGCTTGGGCTTTCAAAGTTTGACATGTCTTTGCCTGTCGAGCTTTTCTAAACCTTCAAAAGAATCTGACCTGACTGATCAATTCAGCTGTGTGTGTGTGTGTGTGTGTGGCTTGTATCTCTGTTGTATCTCTTGTAAGTCTGCCTGTGGAGCTTCTATCGATTTGATCAGCCGGTGAGAAACTATAAGATACAATCATGCTACAGTACGCCCAAAAGCTTTCAGATAGATTTCTACCTTGAAGAAGTTTCTTTTAAAGGAATAGTTTGCACAAAATTATTTTCATTATTTGCTCACACTTTTGTCTCTTTAATGTTTTCGTTCTGTTGTGTAGAAGCTGATAAGAAACATTTTTAAATGATGGATTTGGTGAAGGGAAACATTATCAGTAACTGAGTGATAGATATACTATTCTATTGACATTTAACGTTTATTTATTTACAATAACTTACAAATGAGAGAGCACTTAACATTTTAATATAGTTTTATAGGTTTTTTAGCTTGACAGACAGACAATGAACTGTTGTCCCACAGATAAAGAAATAGCATACCGCTTTAGGAAAAGGTTAAATGCATTGCATGAGTTTTCTTCTATAGCCTTACGAAAGCATTTACAGCCGATGGAAATTATGATGCAACAACCGTTCGTTTTCCATTCAAATCCTCTTTCATCGGTTTGCAATGATTAGATGATGATTAATTGGATCATTAACAGCTGTATCATTCCCCCAAGTGATCCGAGGAATAAAAACGTTCCGTGTCATAACCAATCCAGCATTGTCGAATCCATTTCCCGTCCTTCCCGTGCGTGTTTCACAATTAACAGTCTTCGAATCGACGGCTCTCAGAGATTGGAGGAACATTGATGGATTGCTTTTAGTGTGATGAATTAATAACGCCACCCAATCTAGGCAGTGTCATTATGACCGGGGCTCTGCACAGACAGAAAGCAGACAAAGTAAACATATTTAATATTCATCATTTCCCTTTAAGTGTAAAAAGAACAAAACTTATGCTTGAGTTATGTTTACATTAAAATTCATAAAGTAGAAGACACTTTCACCTTTTCCTCTTTTCTGGCTGATGGGGTAAAGGGGGTGTGGCTATTTTAGAACACAATTAATGGAGATGTGAGATTCGCTGAAAGAGAGAGAGAGAGAGAAAGAGAGAGAGAGAGAGAGAAAGAAAGAGAGAGAGACAGAGAGAGAGAGACAGAGAGATGCATTTCAAAATAATGTAAAGTGGTTCTCATGACTCATTTCTGTTTTATCCACTTCTATCACACCACTTGAATTTTAATAAAAATGGATTATTAATTTATTTAAGTGTTTTTGCATTTATTTATAGGTTGACCTTTTGCAGTATACCATTGTTTGTATGGGAAGATGCAGATGTCAGATTGCGTTGAAGTGAGTGAGTTTGAGAGCAAATTCTCAGTATGATTAGAAACCACCGCATTACTCTGTTAAAGTGAAAACAACTATAATCTTAGATAAATTACTTAATCACTTTTCCAGCTGAAATTTACCAAAAGCATTCATTAGGTACGTTTACATGCAACCAAATTATCTGTTTGTTATCTTAATGATGGCTTAAAAAGCCATCATGTAAACATCAATACAATTGAGGTCGATCAGATGCTAATTTCGATCGTATTGAAAGTGGTGGTGTAGTCCGATCCAACATATCCTCCAACCCATACGATTGCTTTGGTCGTTTGTCCGTTTCACCAAATACGACCAATAGATGCATTTACTAAATTAGCGCCTGTAGCAGCAGCAGTTGAAAGTTAATATATTAGGGTATAAAATGATATTTGGGGTATAATTTTTTATGATGACATACTGGGATAACCTTTTCAATTCAAACCACCAGGATTAATTGTATTTTATTACACATACACTATTCAGGCATTTAGGGCAAATAACGTACCCATTAATTTATTATCTGATATAAACACAGCATACTTTTTAAAAATGAACTTAAAATACACCAAGTGTACCAAGGTTAACCGATCGATTTATTTGAAGAAAAGATGCAAAAGTGATGACAATCTGCTGTAAATATCAGATCCAGACGTATACCGATTCAAAAACTACCGCTAGAGGAAGCGATGCTACGTCATTTATGATTGTAAAAAGGCATTGGCTCTCGTGTGTCTCGTGACCGATCGCATCATTACGTTAGCTAAGAATGTGAAGCGCTATTGGCTCTTGTGTCCGACTACGTCATGCTGGTTTATGTTTGAATAAGATTTGATGTTTATTCATATAAAGTAATCGTATGGCTTCAGTTCGCAAGGTTTGCAACGTGATAGTTTGTAATACTTTAATACTGTTTTATGCAATAAATACCTGTGACTGTACTTTTACTTACATGTTGTGTTTTATATAGTTGAGAAGTGGTTGGGTTTAGGGTAAGGGGTTAGATGCTCCAAAATATCTTTTAAACAATAAATGTTTATGAAACCGTTTCTACATTTACAAATTCATAAAATTAAATGTGTCTTATCAGATGTATAAGGCAAAAAACTTAAAACCTGACAACAAGTTGTATTGTTGTAAGCTACTGCCGCTAGAGGACACTAATCCCTAAATACCTCACTTTACAGCGTAATAAGGTGCTTGCACAAACGACTTATGATGTCGTTATTTTTTGGAGGACAGTCTCTCCAATCTGTGATCTGATCATCAGGAGAAAAGTAGGCATGTACATGCGTAAATTGTAGCATTTTCTCAATCAGATAAAAAATACCTTGTGCACATGCACAGAAGAATTGTGCTTTAGTTCACCTCTTATATTTACCTTTTATGTATCACGTGATTCTCGTCACAGAAACATGCAATGGCAACACACATTATTATTAAGGTAATGGGGTCATGCACTTTTCATTCTGCAGCATTCATGTCTTTCACAACATTAGGCTACATAATGCAATAAAATAGTGTTGTGCCTTTCGAAAAGTATATTTTAGAACAACTTACTCCAACTCAACTTTGACTCTGTACATTTATTCAGAGATAAAACGTGAACTCGACGAGAGATGCTGTGCGCTGGATTGCCAAGTCTTCTGATTTTTGCGGACTTAAGATTTGGGATACTTTTAAACCGTTTCAGCGAACTGATTTTTTTCTGCGTGTTAAAGATGAAAGGATTTCGCTGTGAATAGTCATAGGGATGCTTTTGGGTTAGTTTTTAATGTCCATTGGGATGCTTTTGATATGCAGATCTGCCAGCCTTGGCTGTGCACTTGCGCAGACGTTTGGTTTGGATCATATAGAATCTACATGTAAACAAACATTTTAAATCAGATGTGGTAACCTGCAGTTGGATTAAATTCGGTTGGATTGACAAAATTGTGTGCATGAAAACATAGCCATGGAAACATTGTAGCACAACACAGTCAATTATTTCAATCTTTCAGTGCAGATGCTTCACTTTCTACAGCTCTGGATGTTTGAAAATTGGTTATAATTGTTATAATTACTTAATATATATATATATATATTTTTTTCTTTTCAGTAAGGGACATTAAAATGTACTATTTCTCATTTTCAATTAGAATTCCATATGGCATCAAATATGGAGCATTTTTCATGCGTTAATGCACCAAATTTAATATACGAGGAACAAAAACACGTTGTCTTTCCAGGGTTTTGTAACAGGTGCAGTTTCACTTACAGTAATAGACTCATCTCAGATAATGATGCCGCGCGTTACACAATCGACTGGAGTTTGTCACTGATATGCAATACAAAATTACAGTTATGCACAGTTTCACAGCCTATAAAACATATTTATGGCCAACGCAAGTCAATTTTAGGCCCCAGCTATTTAAAGTGGAAAACACAAAAGTTGCTAGAAAAGCGTAATGAGGTGAATGTATTGAATGCGCAGGGATTAGAGGATTAACTCAAGTTTGTGTGGGATGATACAAAACAGCAGTTAGACTAGTGTTAAGCTCTGCAGGGAATAAAGATTGTTAGATATACTTCAGTAATCCAAATGTTTACAATTAAACATGAAAAAAGCAAATATGAAAGGTCAAGGTAAGATCAAGGAGAATGTTGTTGCAACAGAAATATAAGAGAGAGCAAAATGAAAGCTTTTAACTGTGGTATACTGTAGCTGTAAATGAAAACTCTGCAATCCATTCGCCTGTGTCTATCCAAGGAAAAGGGGATATATATATATATATATATCAAACAACTTAACCACCCAAGACTTGACCACAGGGAGATACAAAGTCATGTGACAGTAATGAACTGATTGGTGTTGTGGTCATTAATCACTCGCCAGACTCAAATCAGAAATCACAGTAAATCTATGAGTTATACATGAACTCCACAGCTGGCTTTTAATAACTGAGAAGTGAAAGCATCATTTATAGTTGGACCTGTAGAGTCAACATTAGCATCACGGTGTGTGGATGTGTTCATTTGAAATTTAATCAAGCTTGTAAAACACTCAAAGGATGAAGTACAGTATATAAAGATGAAGCTTGACTGGCCATGTGGACCTGACACTACATTACAAATTAAAATTAAGAGTGTTTGCTGTACAGCAAAACAGAAATACTGTCATAACAAGTCATTTAACTTGCACGCTTTTGGTTTTTAAAGATGAGTTGTTTATTATGGAAATTTTGAAGATATACAGATGTTACTGTCTAGAAATTTTTATTATTTTTAACATCATTTCACATTGTTGATATAAACTAACACTTGCAATAGCAGGTTTGAACCAGTGGCGTCCGGCCGGTGACTTTTCTTCCGAGGGGCGCGAATTCAAAATATGTGTTTGTTGCGTCATGTGAACACTCATGTTCACAAAATACTCGACAGACACTCACTTACATGAGATTAAGAGAGTATCTGGCAAACCAGAGTGTCTCTTTTATCATAAACCCATTCAAAGCATCTGCAGCAGACATGTATTTTGACATGACGCATGATGCATATAAGTTTACATGACAACATAAACTTTGACATGGCAAGCCACACACATGACAGGCTGAATGTTGTGATGAGCTTCGCATCGTGCACCCTCGAAAAAGAAGTCACCGGCCGCCCCTGATTTGGAATAAATTTATTTTCATTACTTTATTGTTTAATCTGCTTTTTAAATGTTTGCGATTATCTTTGTATAGTTTTAACTAAAAATAGCAAAAAAAATGTACCAAATCAGTGGTAGAATGGTAAAATGAATGGCATATGTTATGGGTTTGAACTCTGAAGAACCAACGTGATCTCATGAGAATACGTATTTTTAAGTTTCAGTGTGGTTGTACCATATGTACATTTACTTACATTTAAAACACACTGAAACGTATAATATATAATATGCGGCAAGCGGTGGAATTTCCACACGGCTACAGCTTTTCTCGTGTAGTGGAAGCGTTTTGTGCACTATTTAGTGGAAATATGTTTATATTAAAAAGCGCCTGCCATTAACAACACCACAATAGAACATAAAATCACTAAAATGTTACTTTTATTCATTTGCTGTAATCCACCTCTTTAAAATTCATACGATTGCGAGGAGCAGATCCAAATTCAGCCCTTTACGGCAGTGATATTGAAAGCTCATTGGCTCTTTCTGTGCCACGTGACATATTTGCGTCATTTCCGTTGGTGTACATATGAAATTTAAAAAAGTGCCCCGTGACAGAGGGAAGCCGGATCCACGTTCTCTTGGATTAATAACTTTAATACTTCTCTTTACTTTACTTCATATACTCCAGAGAGGACCGTGGCTGCAGCACATCATCATTTTAACTACTTTTGGTACTGATTTTAGTATTCGCAATAAATAAGTCTGTGTTATGCTTTTTGTAATAGTAACTTTAAATGATTTTAATAACCTGTTTTGTGTAGGACTGTAGTAGCTTAAAATATCTTTTGAATGCTATATTGTTACTGAAATATTCCGAAACATGTCTGTCCATTACGTTGCATAGTATTAAAAGAATGCATTATGTATATTTAAACATTTTGTATAAAAAGGGTTTGGGTTTAGGGTAAGGTTTGGAGTAGGGTGGTAACATTATCGATAAAATAGTTGAAGAGAAAATATACAGCAATCCTTATGGAATGAAAGATACGTAAATGTTTTACGTTTTTTAGCTGTAAAAACATAATAATGCTACGTTTAAATGTTGTAAATATGTCATCTATTTAAACGTACTAAACATACGTTTTTGTTTTTTAAAGTTATGTTTAAATATACTATGTATTAACAGTAAGACCAGGCTGGAAGAACACACATAATTAAATGTATATGTTACATTTACATTTAGCCATTTAGCGGACGCTAAATCCAAAGCAATTTACAAAGATTAAAAAACAATCAAAGCAATATGTCATAGGGAGGCAATAGTCGAAAAAGGTGCTTATTATAACAAGATACAATTTTTCACTATTTCTAAACAATACCTGTTTGAGAGAAAATAAAGAGTTAGTTTAGGTTAGTTTATTGAAGATATAACGTCTCCCTCTGTGACAGACTCTTCATGGTTTAGTTGAGTTTAGGGAGAACGAGGATAAGTCACTGGAATCCCTTACATGAACCATAGTCCTGACCCCGACCAGTGGGGGCTTGACAATACAAATCGATAGCCAACGAGCGTCATCAAAACTGGTTGAGTAAGAGAGTAAGAGGAGACAGAGACGAGACTGCGTCAGTCATCTCTCTGATGCCTGTCTGGGTTTCATAACACTCTCTTACTCAACACCCTCCTCAGAAGCAATTGATAGCTTTATGCAATACTTATCTTTTAATCTTAACTCTGTGTTTGGGAATTAATTTTTTTAAGTTATGTTCTCTTTTAGTGGACTTTTTTTACTGAAAAGAGAAAAGAAAGAGATGTTGTCAATATTTATGTCAAGTATTTTTGGAGGAGATGGGTTTTTATTTGTTTCTTGAATGTTTCAAGAGATGTAGCGGACTAGATTGCAATAGGAAGGTCATTCCACCAGCATATCTTAAATGCACTGTAAGTCACTTTAGATGAAAGCATTTGCTAAATGCAGAAGTGTATTTGTAAATGTAAAAATGGATGAGTTGGAACAGATAATGTAGGAAAAACAGCCAAGTAGCCAGCATGCAGCATACAGTAAAACACATCCCAAAGGAAACATAATTAGGTTGAGACCAGATTGCTGGAATGGACTCAAAGGCTTTACTCTGAAAAAGCTCAAATGTAAGAGTTTTAATCTGATGACTTCACTGATACTTTACACTTTAATAGTAAAGAAGAAGTTTTGCCCAAACTTTACTGAAAGCATCAACATTATTTTCTTAGCTTTAGTCAAATGTAATAACACAGGCAATTTGCTGTTACAAACCTGGATGAATGTCTTTGTTCTGATGAACACAAAATAATGTTTTTTGAGAAATGCCTGTAACCAAACCATTTGTTGACCCCATTCACTTCCATAGTAGGAAAAAAGAATACTATCAAGTAAATGGGGTCCAGAAACGGTTTGGTTACAAACATTTCTCAAAATATCTTTCTTCATGTTCATCCAAACAAAGAAATGTCTACAGGTTTGTAACAGAATGAGAATAAGTAAATAATGACGAATTTTCCTTTTTGGGTGAACTATCCCTTCATTGTGACTTTAAGTTTATTAGTTATTTCTTAATTTCATTCTATGTAGTTATTCTATTCTAAATTACTTTTCATAATATTGTTTACATTTTATGTTGTCTTCACAAGTAGATATGGGTTTCCATCTCAAGGTTGTTATAAACGTCTTGATAATGTTGTGAACAGTACATTTTCACTGTGTAAAGTTAGTCAGACCATCACAGAAGCTAACATGAGCATTGATGCACATCTGAGATTATTGAATAAATGATTTATCGTTTATATTCAACTGCTGCCTGCTGTATACTCTTTTCATCTCTGTACCTGCCTCATGATATACGTTGAGGAGTTATATTTAACAACTCAAGCTGAAAGAAAAGTTGCTGTCTATTTACCTCACTGATCCTTCTCCAATAAAAAGCTGCATTCTGTAACATGGATGTGGATATTGGCTATAGCGATCTGCATGTAATTGCACAATGATGCGAACAATGACGCAGAGATAGAAATGAAAACCATGTAGCCTAGGTCCTTTATGCAGAACTATAAATCAAGATTAACATATTCATTCAAGCTACAGGAGTTTCTTATCATATGTACAAGTATATCAACCTAAAATATATGAAAATGAAGACACAAACCACAAAAGTACACAGTACTAAATTATTCAAATGTGCATATGTAAGTGTAAAAGTGAATACATGTAAGGGTACAGTATGATATGGTGTATAGTGTGCTGGCAGTATATGCATACATTTAAGATATACATATAAACCCAGTATATAAATACATATAAAGTGTCTTAGAGGTGTATATGTGTTAAATGACTATAGAGACCATTCACATAGACAAGTAGATGAGCTCTTTAGTGATGGAGATTTAATTCAGAATTTCAGGCATATTAAATCTAAACCATGTTCACTAAAAATAACCCTCTTGTGAATATACAGTTGCACGTCGAGACATCGCTTCAGTAATGTATTTGATTACATTGGATTCAGGTCATTGCCTCTGTTTTAATTTTGACTTAAAGCTGCTTTTAAAGATCTTCAGTTGGACATGGACCACTACACCAGTGCTTTAGGGATCTTGTTCGAGTTAATTGTGTACCATCTGAAGCAGGCTTTTCCAAACTAGGATTAGAGAACTGTAGGGAGTTAATAACATGAGATAAAAAAATCAATGCTGAACTAAATCAAACATGAAAACATGAAAATGTTTCATTTAAAGTGTAAAATAACTGAATGAGTAACATAAACAGATGGTGCCTTAGATGGACATACTGTACTGTCGTTTATACAGCAGTGCTGCTATTGTCAGCATAAATAAATGATCTGTCTGTTTAGTTCCTCTTCTAATGTAATAAGGGACCAGATTAATTTTTGCATTGACATTTTTATATACATTTTACCTAAAAGGCGGACATGACTTTGGACCGTTTTGTGATTTCAAGCATCCCTAAATCCCACAATAAATTTGTGTGATAAGCAAAAAAATGTATATAACATTGCCTACAATACTCATAAAAAAGGGGTTTATCTTATCAAGAGAGCCTAATTTTAAAGACGATTTAACAACTGTAAAACAAAACAAAAATACATTTGTTTTGCACTGACTGTTTAAACAAATACTGTAGGTCACATGGGGTTCAGCTGGCATATTGCTGTCATGTATCATCTGGCCTTTTTGCAACATCATCCAAGAGCCATGTGTATTTTGGTGACCTTTATGTTGTTAAATTGACATCTGTCTTTGGTGAACCAGAAGTGTTTCTTGAAGAGCATCATTGAAATGATGTGACATGCAAAGATATGATCCCACCATCAAAAAGGACAGGAATGTCCTGCAGGAAGAGACCGGAGAAGATGACCAGGATAATCATTGATATTCAGAAGAGGACGGAGGGTGATGGTATTTGAGAAGCGTTCAGGCGTCAGGCCGTTCACCTCTAATGTCAGAGCCGATTATAGGCTAATTGAAGCAATCTCGTTCTGCTGCTAATCACTGCTGGAGAAACCTCCTCTTTGTCATCTTGTTCTTCAAAAGACTCTATTCAAGAGACGCCTCTCACAATAAATCAACGCTCTCAATGTACCAAAGATGTGCCGAGGTGCATGACCCCCCTCAAGGACGACTGACATTATTCCTTATCCTATTTATGAATGCAAGTAAAGGGGTGGGCGATATGACCAAAATCATCGGTACCGTATCACGGTAGAGTTTTCTTTTTTAAAGAGCATCTATTTCATTGCCAAAAAATAACGTTCATTTGTGTATTTGGTGTAATACAACGTGTTCACGTGGTTTATGGTAAAAAAACAATATTTTCCACATACCGTACATTTTTGTAGCTCCAGATTTCACATTGTGATTGGTCTGAATACCTCTGACATCAGCAGGAAATGTGACGCTCCTTACCATGTTTGAAAGACTTGCTCACGATGCAATGCTAACAGGAGTTAACTTACAGGCTGAGTGTGAAGCGGGAGAAATAGTCTTTTTGCCCAGCTGCACTACTTCCTGAACTTCAGCCAGCTCCTTGTTTCCTGTCTGCCATTATTGGACAAACTGATTAATCCAGGTGTGGCTGACCTCAGTAGTCACAAACAAACTGATTAATCCAGGTGTGTCTGATTATTGTTGTTGTGACTACTGAGGTCAGGCACACCTGGATTAATCTGTTTGTCCAATAATGGCAGACAGGAAACAAGGAGCTGGCTGAAGTTCAGGAAGTAGTGCAGCTGGGCATAAAGCCAATTATGATAATGTCTGTCTTATCTACATCACCAATCCCAGGAAGTAAACTGTTGCCTAAAATCTGTGTGTTTGTTCCAAGAAAAGAGATTTATGCTGGAGACGATAACTCACATCATCATTAACACTGTTAGAAATTAGCTGTAATTATGCAGCTGGTTGCCAGAAACCTAACATAGAAGATAAAGACTGAAAATGTTTCATGTTTATTTATCTTTGAACAAACTGTTGCCAGTAAATAACATAAATGTAAAATCTACAGTAAGTTCCTGGCAGAAATTTTTTACAGTGGGGTTTGTACTTTTTGCATATGTTTAACATGAACTAATACACACTTACACACCAAAGAAAATTTAAAAAATGTGAATCTGAACATTGGTGCTCTTTATATATACAGTATGCACGCAATGTGGTGGTGGGAAAACAGTGGAAATGAATTATACACGAGTGAAACAAGCATTATAACTCACTAGAAAATATATTGTTGTGCTAATGAGTGTCAGAATAGCAATGCCAAATAAAGATGACCTTTATTTTTATAGTATATCATCGCCAATGACACCATTTGAAGATGAATTTAGGTGTTTATGGTTGCAAGCCCTTAAACGGACAGACTGGAGCGATGAAAGCATCTGGAAATCTATAATAATAATAATAATTAGAATAGAAAATAATTAGAGAAGATGTCCTGTGTTCTGTTGAAGTCTGGTCCCTCTATGTGTTTCTTTTCATCACTTTACATTTATAATTTATTTAAAAAGATTAAAGATTTGACAAGGTTATACTGAAAAAGCAATAATTTTACCATTTATTAAATATTTCATCATTTTCCCGTATTCTAATTATTTCTTTTTACCTCATATTTTAGCCTATGTCCTCATCCTGTTTGTTCTAAAATTATGATGTTTGCATACTTAATAAATATAACACACACACACACACACACATGATTTAAAGTGTTATTAATATATAAACAGGCCTATGCATATTAATTTGTATGAACATGTACATTTAGTCATTAAGCAGATGCTTTTGTCCAAAGCGACTTACAAATGAGGTAACAATAAAGCAATTATAGCAACACAAGAACAGCGATACATAAGTGCACTGGAAATAATCTCATCAAGTCTAACAAAATATAGAAAGCCAAGGGTTAGTTAGTACATTTTTTGTAAGAATGTACAGATAGAGAAAAAAGGAAAATAGAGACAGATAGTAAGTCCTATTAGGAAGTTTGGTAATGGCAGAAGAGATGGGTTTTTAGCCGATTCTTTTAGCCGTATGTAAACATAATAATTGGCTATAAATATAAGGAAGAAATAATAGAAAACAGGATTATATAGAATACATTATAGTATTGCTTTTATATGTACTTATAAAAATAATTGATTTACCAATAAAGAACAATACATATACATTACATACAGTACATGCACATTTATCAGTAGCCAAGTCATTTAAACTTTTGATTTATCAAAAAAATAAACATAACGTGATGAAAATGCTATAATAAACATTACAATAAAAATAACCATAGGGCAAACATCTTTGACAGATCACCGGATCAATAACAATCACAGTTTAACGCTAAAACACTTCACACCGCTACTGCAGAGCTGTCACTGTGCTTAAATAAGTGTACAAACGTATGTTTTTTGACCACATGCACAGCAACGTGCATAGGTGCATAACCTCGATAAGAGGCAATAGTCCAAAATCTCTACCGGTTGGTAAATTTCTACCCGTTTATCATACTTACCGGTTTATCGCCCACCCCTAGATGAGAAAAACATTGACTGAAATTCATGAAGCCCATCTAGGCAACATAACCAAGCATAATACAACAGAAATGATGTCTTTCTCCTCTATGATGTTAAAAGGGAATCTTTAATCATTAAATGATGTCTGCATAGTTACTTTTTATTTCGTTTATCTGAGTGTTTGTCTGTAGCCTCACAGTTCATCGTTTCCGCTGTGAGAGTTTATCAAATGAGAAAGCTTTCATGAGAACGATGTCGATCAGTTACTTTGACAGCGCACTCTCTGGAGATCTTCATACCTCAATGAGAACTTTATATCCTAATGTTACTCTTTAATGTTCTGTAAAAAGTCAAATCCAACTGCGATGTCATTCTGGGATGATCTGCAAATTATGGTTCATGGTACTCGCTGGTTTAAGGGCACATCAGCTAAAATTGAGACGTTGTTGCTCGGCTTTTATAGTTTGGCTGGATGATGCTGTCACGACAGCTCATTTCATTCTCTCCGATAAACCTCATAAACATTATAATGCTTCGTGTGCGCCTCCGCTCGCATTACGCAGACGAAATGCATAAACAAAACGTTTGTAGCTGCATAAATATGTAAAACGGAGATGAGGAGAGCTTTGGAAGTTTACTTTCCACTTTCCTGCCGAGAAAGAGCGGGAGTGATGGAGAAGGTGGCTCTATTTATAGGAGTAAAGATAGTGCTGGAGAAAGAGGGTCAGTCTGAAGGTTGACCATTCATTTTTACTTCAGCTCTAAGTTATTATAAGTCTTCACACACACAGCTTTTAGGACAGCACAGAGGAAGAGGTTAGCAGAATTTTAAAAGGTGTGTTAACATTCAGATACAGTCACATCTTTGATCTGCATTTACTTGAAACTGATATGTGTATAACAGAGTCAAACTAGAGCTCAAATTCAAAATCTTTATTGGGTAAAAGAGACATAAATACAGCAGATTAAAGAGTTGGGATTGTGAATTTTTCCACTAGTGAATTCTTTGGTTGTTTTATCTGTTATGAACACTGTAAAAAAAATCTGTATAAATTAATTACAGTATCACTGTCAGCTGTTTGCCTGTAACTTACTGTAGATTTTACATTTATGTTATTTACTGGCAACAGTTTGTTCAAAGTTAAATGAACATAAAAAATGTACAAGTCTTTATCTTTATTTATAAAATAACAGACTCATGAAATCCAGAAATAGGTTGATGAGGATTTCTGATTCCCAGAATGCTTTGCATGAGGCTGTTATTTTATAGTTTTATTCTGTAAAGATAAAGACTTGTTAATGTTTAGTGTTTATTTAACTTCGAACAAACTCTTGCCAGTAAATTACATACATTTGAATCCAATGTCCCAAAAAATGGCAAAAAAAAAATCAAATATAATTTTCAATATAATAATAATAATAATAATAAAAATAATACCTTACATTTATATAGCGCTTTTCTCAGTACTCAAAGCGCTTTACATATGAACGGGGGAATCTCCTCAACCACCACCAATATATTTCAAAATATACAAAAAATGGCAGCCAAGAAAATATATGTATATATGAAATATATTTGGATTTTTGGCCATTTTTATATTATATTAAAAATACATTTATTTTAACTTCTTACACTCTGAGGCTATTTTGGGGATTTTTGCCTGGATTTGGCCTACCAAATTTCAAAAGCTTCCCATACCCACATGCAGAGGGGTACATATAAAAGTTTGGTATCATTTTACAGGAAAGCCTTTGAAATTTCATAAAACACTGTTGAAAGTGCAAAACATGGTTGTATGTCTTGTCAGTCCTCTAATAAACACAAAAATAAATAGGCGCTTTTTGATGTTTTTTTTCTAAAGTTTTTATTTGAAAGTGTATAACTCTGGCCCTGAATGGTAACGAAACCTGCAGACAGTTTTGTTTGATTCCAGCAATTGCCAGCTTACAGAGGAAAAAGGAATTTTTTCTCTATCATAACATATGCAAAAGTTATTTTACTCCAACTGATGGGAGGAATAATACGCTTTTTGTATTTATTTTCCGCCTAAAAATATTTGAAGTGCTCCCATAACCACATACAGTGGAATAAATGCAATATCTTTATATCATTTTGCAGAAAAACCTTTGAAGTTACATAAAAAGCTGCTGTTTGTGACAAATATTGTTATTTAGGGTGTTTTTCATATGATGAAACACCAAATTTTCTTTTTTTATGTTGCAAATACTGCCTTTGATAGTGTATAACTCTGGTTCTGTGTGCTCTAGCAGACTGCAGACAGTTCTGGTTGTTAGCAGCAGCAGACAGTAAACACCCAAAAAAAGAATGAACTCTTTAGCATGTCGCATTCAAAAGTTATTCTCATTTTACTGAAGTGTGCGAAAATACATTTTTCATATAAATATTAATTTTTTGTTTTGCACATATAATAAATAGCAAGGGGTTAATCATGTACACAACCAAAGAAAATGCTGTGAATGGACTCATTTTTTAGAGTAGGACCTAAAATAAAAGATGGTGTATCATTTGTGGCTATATGTGCTATCTGAGGCAGTTCACCCTCAAGTTTCACATATGTTTACAAAAGTCAATTTTTTACCTCATTATTCATTCGACCATTGTTAGACAGGTGATGAAAATAGGACAAAAATAACGCTGTAGCCTTATTCCTGAGAGTGAGAGCTTTCATTTGATATAAGGCTTGCCCATGTTTGTCATACTTGAAAAATATGAAATATGTGAATATTAAATGATATTAAAAAATATGGGGGGTGTGATAGTGTAAATTAATTGTAAATAACTTTCTTACAGTAAAAGATATGTCAAAGTGATGCATATCTGCAGAAAGTAGAGAGTCTAAGCTTTCAAACAGTATCTCATATGTGGCACTGGGTCCATTACAGACCATTACAAATTAAAGGAATGTTTTATATTTAGTCAAAATAAGATAATTCTGGACCCGGTACAGGGTCCCAGAGTTAAAGAAGTTAAATAATTTATATTCACATCATATTGGAAGAAAAACTTTGTGTTACAAACCTTTGAAAGGGTTTAAATAAAATATATAATATACTTATAATTTAATATTTTATATATTCTCAAACATTTTATACTTTATATATTTTATACAAACTTTCATATTTTGTCCAGGAAATATTTTTTTTTTTTTGCCGTATGGGTTTGGGTTATGGGAAATTAGTAATGTATTTATTGCCCTTGAAATATATTAAAAAATATATGAAGATAAATAATATATGATATTTTCAAATTCAAAAATATATTTAATTAAGTTTTATCTTCTACAAAATGTATTTAGCATAATATATTTAACATACATTTTTGAACAAAGGAATTACTTTTTTCCTGTATAAGGGTACGTTACTGGCAAACAGCTGCATAACTACAGCACATTTTTACAGTGAATAACAACTTAATATTCTGATTTAGTTTTGTCTAGTTATGGTTTTGTGCATGTAGTCATTCATTGTAATGACCTGTAGCTGTCATGTACTGTACCTGTATCACCCTCAGACATGAGAGGGTTAAAATAGTTTTCATGCAACATGAGTCCTAAAAACACATTACAATATGAAGAAAACACTCCCAATCACTTGAAACAGTAATTACACATTTAATAAATATATGCATTCATTCATTTGGCAGATGCTTGGTGACTTACTGTGCATTCATACCACACATATTTTTCAGTATGTTTGTTCCCTGTGGTTCGAACCCATGACCTTTTGCACTGCTAAATGCAATGCTCAACAGAAAACACTGTGATTTCTACTTCGAAAGCGCTTTATAATCTCTCCAATCACTTAAAATGCATTCAAAGAGTGTGGCTCTTGTGTCCTGTGCATTATTTAATCAGTAATCAGATTATTTTAATTAAAAGATTCAACTGCATACAATAAATGAACAGAATGTTTAAAGCGCCTAGAAAACAAAGGTCAGAAAGTTCAAGTGAAGGTTAATCTGAAAACCATTTTCAGGGAAAAACATTGCCCAGTAAATGCATTACTAATGCACAGTATGCAAACAATTAATACATATTCAGCTGTATTATAAAACAAGAGCCATTCCTGCATCGTGTATTGTCAGTTCTGCAGTCATGTGCAGTTGCCCCTAGCAACAAGTTTAAGTGCATTTTGGTTCACTGGATCTAAACTTTTATTCTCACCCAGAGCTGTCATATGGAAATCCAGGATACATGAGGAGAAAACAGGAGAGATGAGAGGAGAGAGACGGGAAAACTATTGCACAGCTGTTACCATGGGGACAATAATAATGTGCAGTAATGTAGCCCAGGGAGTGGCACGTTTTTCCCCAAGAAAGTTTTAAAGCGATGAGACTTGATCTCTCTCAGATCACAGTGGACATCTTATCCTATAATGAAGAGTTTCCACCCACACCTGTGCTATACTGTAGCTCCATCTGTTCTGCATTAGATTAGATCTGGGCTGGAAATCAGAAAGTAGAAAAAACTCTCACGAAAGAAAAATAAATAAACAAAAGCTTATGAAAACAGCCACTTGTGCATTTGCTGCTTTGTCAGTAAACAGCACTGAAAGATTTCACCCGACAGACTATCTGTAGGTTGTTTGTTCTGGAAAATGTGACTTTATGTAAATTCATTCACAACTCTTCTTTTTGTTCTCTTGCTTGTTTGTTTTATACCATGAAACTCTTTGCTTCAAATCCTTGGAAAAACATCTGAAACATTCAGAAAGACAACAAGTATAATCCTCCAAAACAGATATTGCATTTCTCTGAACAAAATGTGAAAGGTTGCGAAATAATGTCACATAATGCTGAGGTGTTTTGTTTTTATGGGGTGACACTAACCTTCAATGTCCTGATTTTGTTGGTTATGAGCAAGGCTTTGAAAAGAAAACGAAAACCAGAAACTTTTGATGTTTTGCAAGGAACAGAAACGAAACCAGAAACTTTTAATATACATGTTCCGGAACAGAAACGTAAAATAATGGTAACCGGTTAATACCGTTTTTTTTTCATTCTTTGACAAGATTTCTGTCTAATATGACTCGGTGAAGTTCACTTCTGGTCATTGCTGTCTCATCAGAGAAATGAGAAGCTTGCCACCAGCAAGTAGTCTACTCAAGCCCAAGTCTCTAATGCTCAATCATAAAAGGTCAATATTGTAGGCTACCAAGTATCTCAAGATGTTTGTTTTTTAATACGAATTAGTGGTGTAACGGATTGCAGTTAATCTGTACAGATCACGACCCACGGTTCGGCTCGCGTGCGATTCGCAGATTAATACGCAAATTTAAATAGGGTGAAAGTTTATCATTTACATGTGTTTAAAAGGCTTGCAAATGTTAACACTTAAGTGATTTTAAACAATTTAACTGCAAAAAAGCGCTAAAGTGAGCAATTTTCTTTACACACAGGCGCACATGTGGTTGAATGTGTCCGGTCCAACTCCAATCAAATGTGATTATCCCTATGCCCTTCAAAGATCAGAACTCTTGATGTATAAACTTCAGAGAGAGTTGCACTGTGTCTCATACTGTAGTCCATTAAAATACATTTGGTGAATAAAGCACTGAAAAACAACGTAAATGTCACTGTATGTGCTGCATCTTCTTCCTGAAGCGCTGTTCTGGCATTCGTCCTCCGTCTTTGTGTGCCTGCTTGTTTAAGTGCACTCAACAAATGTAGGCATGTCAGGATTACGGTTATGCCGCTTACATAATGTAGCCTTTTTTAATGTTTGATGAAGATAGAGGGCTCTATCTTACACCCGGCGCAATGCGCGACGCAAGTGTCTTTCGCTAGTTTCCACCCTAATTTTCCCGTTTAGCGCCGCGTTGTTTAAATAGCAAATGCATTTGCGCCCCCTTTTGCGCCCATGGGCGTTCTGGTCTGAAAACGAGGTGTGTTCAGGCGCATTGTTGGCGCGTTGCTATTTTGAGGCAACTAAAATAGACTACGCCATTGACCAACAAAAACCTGGTCTAAAGTCTAAAGTCAATGGCGCAATATGTTTTTTGTTATTTAAAGAGCGCATTAGTAAAATGCGCCTATACACGGGAGGACAACGCGGGTTTGCTTATCACAAGGTACATGAATGCGCAGCAGCACAAAAATGCTTTTAAATATGAAAGATTAAAGGATTGAATGTAAAAGATTATTATTGAGTCTCTTGGACATAAATGAGGACTAATTATGAGACGTTAAAGGCACAAAGAGCTGCTTCACCTGCAGCCTGGTAAGTAAATAAATGCTTTGCTTTGAACAAATGCGTCTGTTTTTAAATGTTTTTTTTAATGCTACCTCACAGATTTATTGTCTATGATGACTCTGTAACTGTGGATATGGTGAGATGAGAAACATTTTTAAGTAATGCTTAAAAAAACTCTTTGCTAAAAAAACCGCTGTCCAAAGTGCTGAAACGTGAGGAGAGCCGTTTGTAAATTCTTTATCTCCTGTTTGTTACAAATAAAGTATTTTTAGAGTACAAACCTTATCTTACATACTTGTAAATTATTTTTTGATGATATTGGATATAGCCATACATTTAAAGCAATTAAAAGCCTGCTTTTTTTACTTCCATGACTAAAAGAAAACTGGTTTTAAAGGTTTTAATAAAAAAATAACAATTTCAATACAAGTGGAAAAACAACATAATTATTTAACATTATTCTTAAACTGGGGATCTTCTTCCTCCGCTTAGTTTTTACGTTTCCCGTTTGGCGCAAAAACCATTTTTCCCGTCGTTAAATTAGCAAAAGTGGATTCGGACACGCCCATTTAGAAGTTCCGCTGTGCGCTTTAGACAATGCGCTTAGATCGTTAAAATAGGGCCCAAAGACTTAAGGAAAATTATGTAAATTAATAATTTAAGTTTAATGTCCTAATGATTAGCCTACTTATTTGTATGTCCCACAGCTGACATGGAACGTTATTAACCAGTTCGGAAACTTAATTTTTTTGTTCTAACCGGTTCAGGAACGTCAATTTTAGGGTTGAACTGAAAACCGGAAACGTTAAAATACTGTTTCCGTCAGAACGAGCCAATTGGGGAAAAATCAGGTTCAAAGCCCTGGTTATGAGACATACTAAGTCTATGGCTCCTTTATCCTGTAGCTTAACTGGTATAGCATTGAGTTAACATTACAAAAGGTCATTGGCAGGCCCAAATGAAATCCGCACTCGCAGATTTAATGCCTGTCATGGGCAAGCACATATACCCTGTGTGTGTGTGTGTGTGTGTGTGTGTGTGTGTGTGTGTGTGTGTGTGTGTGTGTGTGTGTGAGCCATCATTGACAACATAAACCCTGCGTGTGCTGTTTGCTGTGACCGTTTTTAATGATAAAGAGCACAAACCATTTGATATTTCAGATGAAATAAAATATTTCACTTGACTCTGTCATCTATGTGTATCCATTTACAAGACGAATGCTCTTGTTATGTTTAATAAAAAGTTTACGTTGCGTGGTAAAAATGATGAAATTATCTTGATACGTCCTAAATTTATAAGAAGAACGTATTAATACAAGCTTTATTGTTCTGCTATAAAATATAACAATATAAACATTCATATATTATATACAAAATATATTTATATCTTGAAATGCACATTATCTGGTTTATGTTACAGTTTAATTCTTATTGGTTTGGTGTATTTATTTTCATTGTAAACCTTTAAAATAAATCGTTTTTGATGCAATTTTGTAATATTTACATCCACAGAATTCCACAGATTTTTCCAAAACAATTCCCCAGAAAAAGTAAAAAAAAAAAACATCTGCAGATTCTGTCTGGCCTTGGGTTTGATCCCAGGGAATATGTATTGTTTGTAATGACTTTTAAGCACTTTGGATAAAAGTGCCTGCCAAATGCATACGTGTAAATGTTTAGCTGTTTTTTTGTTGGCTGTGTATAAAGCCTAATTGCTTAGAAAACTCATTTTATATTCCTGATTTGTTTAACTTCATAACCCTATAAGCAACAGTTATATGTATGCATTGCTTAACAAGCACTAATAATGAATGTTCTAGACACAGTCATCTCCAACTGAATCCTATACATCCATCTGAAGGCCATTTAATGAAGACACCGTGTCTTAATGCTAATGAGTCTTTCAGGCAGACATCTTGTAATGGAAACGGCCACTTACAAGAGACGATCCGGTCTGTTTGTTTACCGTCTGTGCATGTTTGACTGCTCTGATTTCCGTCTGTGTTGTTGCTCATTCGTATTCCGGTGTATTTTTGGAAAGCCAATAATCTATGCTGATTGTATCCAACACATAAACATCAAGCATAATTTAGCACAGGGGGCAAACCAACCTCATCATTAACTTAAACATGTTCTCAGTTAAACTGACATCATCCTGTAATGCTCTTTATGAAGGTTTCTATTTAAAACTGCATTGTGCAATACCAGCCGTTCAAATGACAACACAAGCACAACATTAGTATGCAGAGAAGTCACGGCAATTTTCACTTCAAATACTTTTGCTGTGTGCATAGATGGGTTTCACTAGCAAGCCTGAGGAAGGCCAAGTCAATTAAGGTTTTTAATTTCATTTTGACAGCTTTAACGTCTATGGAAAAGGTGTGTTTTTGGAGGAAACATTTAAGATGTTGAAACAATGTTAGAAACTGACGTCAAGGACAAGACTGCACAAAATGTCTGAATAATAATTTCAGCTTTAGTTCAGTATTGTAAACTGACTGTTAATGATTTAAGTCATCGTTTAGAAAGAGCTCAAGTTCAATTTGATTAAAAATTACTTCCATTCAAACACATACACTCACCTAAAGAATTATTAGGAACACCATACTAATACTGTGTTTGACCTCCTTTCGCCTTCACAACTGCCTTAATTCTACATGGCATTGATTCAACAAGGTACTGAAAGCATTCTTTAGAAATGTTGGCCCATATTGATAGGATAGCATCTAGCAGTTGATGGAGATTTGTGGGATGCACATCCAGGGCACAAAGCTCCTGTTCCACCACATCCCAAAGATGCTCTATTGGGTTGAGATCTGGTGACTGTGGGGGCCATTTTAGTACAGTGAACTCATTGTTATGTTAAAGAAACCAATTTGAAATAATTTGAGCTTTGTGACATGGTGCATTATCCTGCTGGAAGTAGCCATCAGAGGATGGTGGTCATAAAGGGCTGGACATGGTCAGAAACAATGCTCAGGTAGGCTGTGGCATTTAAACGATGCCCAACTGGCACTAAAGGGCCTAAAGTGTGCCAAGAAAACATCCCCCACATCATTACACCACCACCACCAGCCTGCACAGTGGTAAGAAGGCATGATGGATCCATGTTCTCATACTGTTTACACCAAATTCTGACTCTACCATCTGAATGTCTCAACAGAAATCGAGACTCAGGCAACAGTTTTTTCAGTCTTCAACTGTCCAATTTTGATGAGCTCATGCTAATTGTAGCCTCTTTTTCCTATTTTTAATGGAGATGAGTGGTACCCGGTGGGGTCTTCTGCTGTTGTAGCCCATCCACCTCAAGGTGGCTTCACAAATGCTTTGCTGCATACCTCGGTTGTAACGAGTGGTTATTTCAGTCAAAGTTGCTCTTCTTTCAGCTTGAATCAGTCGGCCCATTCTCCTCTGACCTCTAGCATCAACAAGGCATTTTCGCCCACAGGACTGCCACATACTGGATGTTTTTCCCTTTTCACACCATTCTTTGTAAACCCTAGAAATGGTTGTGCGTGAAAATCCCAGTAACTAAGCAGATTGTGAAATACTCAGACCGGCCCGTCTGGCACCAACAACCATGCCACGCTCAGAATTGCTTAAATCCCCTTTCTTTCCCATTCTGACATTAAGTTTGGAGTTCAGGAGATTGTCTTGACCAGGACCACACCCCTAAATGCATTGAAGCAACTGCCATGTGATTGGTTGATTAGATAATTGCATTAATCAGAAATTGAACAGGTGTTCCTAATAATCCTTTAGGTGAGTGTAAAGTAAAGCCTTTCATAGGGTTAATTTCTCTAACATCTCGGCTCTTTTTACTAAAAGAAAGAAGATGAAATCAAGAAAACATATTTCACAAGAAAGACCCAAACATCTCCTCTGAACTTAAAGAAAAGAGCTCAACAATATCTCAGTTTTTTAGATATAAGGCCAGATTTACTAACAGCTTGCACCAGCGCAAAACATCATTTTGCCTTTAAGTAATGACTGTCGTGATTTACTGAAGACTTAGCACTGAAAAGTTATTTTTACGACTGATCTTGTTGCATATGCATTTCTAAGACTTTCAGATCCCTTTCAGATGCTGAATTTATGGTAGGAGATTATGATTCAAACAATGTGATTTACTAATGTTTGTGTGTGTGATATTACTGCTACTTGTACCTTTATTTAATGCTGAAAAAAGAATGTTTTAAATCATTCAAGCTCGTGGTACAACGGAGAGGATTTTATCCACACGTAACCGTTTATTTGGAATGCCAGAGAAACATATTATTATAATAAATCTTTTGCCAAGCCATTTTATTTTTATAGAGGAAATAAAGCAGAAGTCAAACAATACCAGGTGTTTCAAAACTTGTAAACCTTTGCGTTAATTCGCACTGCTTTTAGTAGATTGCATTGGTCATTAATCCCTGCAGATATTACCACTCCCATCGGCGTGTTTTTGGAATTACGCACTTATTTTAGTAAATCTGGCCGTAAGTCTGCAATCAGTAAGCAAACATTTCATCAAACTTATTTAGGACAGAATTATTTGGGTGATGTAATGGCTTTTTTACATTATCTCAACAATGGTTATTATTGTCAGTTTGTGTCATTTCTTCAAATCATGTTTAGTAGAAAACTCTGAAAGAAAAATGGCGCTGTACTCAAAGGAAAATTAGAATTCCATCAACTCTCACAGGCTGTGAAAAGCAATTATGTTTTTCCCAAACTGCCTTTTTTACTACACCGAAATAATAATTTACTGGCTCCATTAGCTACTCAACCTCAAAATGCATTTTCCCTGTAAATCAAACATTTTAAAATTAAGATAATATTCATCCACAAAAACAAACTCTTGCTATCTCTCCTAGTCTGAAAGACTGAAATGATCCCTAATGTTAGATAATCAAGAATTGATGGTGTGTATCTTTAAAAGAACCAAATTTTGCTGCCTTTGCAAATTTCCTCATAGTTCCTCATCTACAGTGAGTTCAGCGCATACAGTATGTGTCTCTGTCTCTGTCTGAATGTTTGCTTATACAGACACTGAACAGATGATGTCCCTAAGGATGCTCTCCTATGGGAAGTAAAATTAATTTATAGTTTCCCTGATCTGGATTCTGAAATAGCCTTGGGATTTAGGATGTCAGGAAAGACAAAGAGCAACGTGACGACGACAAGTAACTCAAAGCGATACTCCAGCCAAATATCAAAATTACCCCATGATGTCCTCAAGGAATCCGAAATACATGTGTCCATCATCTTTCAGACAAACACACGTGAAGTTATTTTAGTAAACGTCCTTGCTCTTCCAAGCTTTTTTGAGTTCAGAATTGGGCTATTGTTTAAACTGTCTCTGTGGGTTGTTAAGGATTTCGTTGATTAGTTATTAGTATATGGACTGTGAATAGTCATTGGGATGTTTTTGGGCTAGTTTTGAATATCCATAGGGATGGTTTTGATACGCAAAGCTGGCAACCCTGGCTGTGCAGTTGCATAGACGTTCGGTTCAGGTTATATATAATGTACATGTAAACCAACATTTTAATTAGATTGCAATGGTTTCGGTGCATGTAAACTGTACTGTCATAACCTTCAATCAGATTAAATTCAGTTGTATTGACAAAATTTTGTGCATGTTTATATAACCAATGTAGAAGAAAGCCTGGTCAATGTGTTTATTTTTATAATGAATGCATTAACATTAACATTTTTCTCTTTCTTCCCAACTGATCACATTATATTTAATTAATGTGGATATATATATTGCCCAAAGCGTCTATATTGTAACAATGCAGTAAAGTTTACACATGCTATGCCATACTGTACATCTTGCCAACAGTTTTAATTATTCATACAGCGAGTGTTATAAACACATAGCACATTATCTGAAGGACAAAGGTTGCCACATGCTTGGAGTTGGCTCGGTGCGGTCTGTTCAAACTAATTACTTACAACGCGATAAAGACCAACATATTTAAAAATACCATGGTGGGATGTCTGGAAGGAAAGGAAAAGGGTTAACAACAGAGTACTTGGCCCTGCGGAGGGGTCAGTAAATTATCTACGTTAACAAGATGTAAGATACAGGTCAAAAAGGATGATGCTGTTCAGATCTCTAGTGACTAATGAGTAAGTCACCTTACAGTTAAGAGATTAAGATGAAAAGTGGTTCAGAAGAGTGCTGGTTTGTTCCTCAATAATACACTTTTCTTGAAGGAGCCGCTGGAGGGGTGCTTATACACGTTGACCCCAATTTCCGAGTGCACTGGCAACTGAAAGTAAAGGAAATAAATGAAAACTCTTCTGGAATCCAGAACCATTTATCCTGGTTGTCGTGAATGAAATCCGTTTCTGTGTGTTACTGAAGCGCTTTGGTGGGGAAAAATAAACATGAGTTTTATCACACATAAGGATATTTAAATAATAACCTACTTAACACATTCAATAAACGACTAAAATCCCAGTATGTTCAAAGAATCTTGAAATGTGCTTTAAGATTATGTTTTGCCTTACATAACCTTAAGACCGATGACAAGCCCTTAGATCCTGTTAACAACCACGGTTTACCAGAAACCCATAACCGTCTTAAACCTTCCTTCCCTCCGGGTGCTGACTCTTAAACTCACACTTTCTTACTCTGGTGTATCATATTCTCTGCTCCAAGTGCAGTTAAAAAATAATGCAGGTCTCCAAAATCATTTGTTATGAATTGGACAATTGTGCTGTATTATTAAAAAGGGCATATTTGCTTTTAGGGACCATCTATAACCGCTTATGTTGACTTTAAAAAAGCTTTAAGATTTAAAAGTAAACACTATACATATTGATTCAAAATGTAGTTTAAATAAAATAACCATCTGAATGAAAACATAAGTGAAATTTATGTTAGTTAAAAAAACAGGTCTGAAGTGCAAAATGTGGTATGCATATGCTTAATCACTTTACTTATAAGGGGGTCCTTGAAATTTTTTTTTCCCCTGTAAGGGGCGGTTCACTTTTTCCATCTCTCGCACACGCAAATACATTAATTTGAATGTAGACACATGCTAATGATGCGCGGGTTGTATTATAATTTCAGGTAAAGAAATTTTCACTTTATTAGCGGGGCGAGTTTGGGTGGGTCGATAAAAACAAAATAAAAAAAAAACATGTATGTTGCCTGCAATTCCCTGTAGCCTATATCAAATATTTGGTATATATTTTCATATTTTATTATGGTTCTTTATAAAGTTATAATACATAGGCTTAGGTAGCAAAGTAACTTGCGTGATGTCCCCAAACCCTTGGCCTCATGACATGAAAGTGCCAACCAACAAAACAAACTATATCATTAAAAGAAAATAAGATAAATGTTATGTAGGCGTATTTATAGTTCTTCTATACAGATGAATACAAAAAGCGCATAAGAAAGTATGGGGGAAAGCTGCACGGTTTTAGACTCAAAAATGTAACTTGAGAACATATAGCTTGAGAACCCCTGTTTTAGATGACCTTAACAAGCATTGGTTTAGCCAGTCTGTAATGAAGTTGTTTGTCTGTAAATGCTAAATTGGTCCTGGCATCCATACAAGGATGCTGTTTTTATGACTTGAGCCGCATTCATTTAAATAGAGCAGTCTGTTCATGGTTCATGAGGCCATACTCATTTCATTAAGCTGACTTGTAGACCGAGACAACTTATTGTTTTAGCGCTGAACTTCAGTGCCTGGATATTTTTCATTGGACGAGAGCCACGGGCAATAGAGGAAAACTTTGTCAAAGCGTTTTCGGATTGTGTTTGATCCATGTGTATGTTAAATGGACAGTGCTATCTAACAATTCCTCGCACAGAAACGCAGTCGGATGTCTGTTTCCGGACAGCTCGGCTTTCATCATTTCGAGAGGATACCTGGGGGAACGTTCACAGAGGAACGACTTCAGAAGATGCCGGTCTCCAGCGTGGCAGCGTTGAATGCACGATTAGGCGAGTTAGGTGCGTACTCACTATACGGACATCAAAAGTTCATAAAGTCCACCAAAGTCCAGTCTCTCCTCCGTGCCTGATGTTCTTCTTGACATTCACTTCACATTTCTCATCATATTTGCTCATTTGGTGTAGGATGTTTAATCACCTAATTAAATACTTTAAGCTGAGGATTTTCATTGTTAATTAGTCTCATTGGATTTTCCTAAAAGCAGATCAGGAAATCTTTCTCCTCAGGGCTGTGGGTGAGGATTGTTAATATCCTGTCAGGAGGTTTTGGGAGTTGCAGAGCAAAACACATTAGACAAAAGAAAATCCTCAATGTCTTCTTTAGTTATTGAAGGTGCTGTAGTTTCTTTTTTACTGTTAAAATGATTTCTCTTACCCAAACTTAATTTGCAAAGGCAAATATACTGTAGGTATTCTACTTTATTTGAGTGTCCCATCATTAAATTGGCTTAAGCAACGGCAGTGCGGTATGTAAATTTGAACCATTGGTAGATTAAGGAGGGTTTTGAAGAAAACTGTGTTCTGTTCTGTACTGTATGTGGGCACCACCTATTCCTAGTGTATTTTTAAACAGACATCACCCTTTCAATTGTCCTAGTTTAACTTTCCAGATTAACTTTCCAGTCTACTGTCAACTACTGAGTCATTTGTGGATATATTTATTTTAAGAAATTGGGTGAAACTTTACAGTTTGTATTTTCAACCCTTACAAATGGCAAAGAAAAATATTTTAATATATTTCAAAATATTTAAGTTTTTCTTCAAATGCAACATCAATATAAATGTTTAAATAAATATATATTTTTTAATTACATTCTTATAAATTTAAAAAAATTGATTGGTGAAAAAAATGTGCAAACATTATTGAAAATATATTTAAAATTAGATTTAAAACTTTTTTATGTCGTATGAGTACTAGAGTTAAAACAGGGTTACCACAAATTAACCATTTTGCTGCAGTATAGTTTTGCTATTTTTAGTTAAACCATCGTTTTTAAAGTAAAACTACAGCACGCTGGAATACTTTATTGTGATTGGTCAGTTGCAGTACTCTGTATGTTTTGTATAATATGCTAAACTGTATATAGATGCTGAAATTTCTCTTTCTTAACAACACAAACCTAAAAAACAAAATAAGTGTAGTTAAAGTACTTATTTTAAAAATTGGATCATCTGTAGGCAGCTTATTGCAAAGTAAACATCTTCATACAAAGCCTTCTGCTTTGTGTTGGAGTGCTGATCAGTCTGTTTTTAAATTTTATTTTCCCACCAGGATTTTAGGAACACCAGCAGGACACCAGACTATCTCTTACTTGTAGTTTTGGAGAAAACATTTAGTTTGTTTTTCTCTATTTTTGTTTGCTGTAAAACTCTCGAGACACAAAGCTTAAGATTGTGTTTTGACTTCAACCATTCAGATCGCAGCCTTGGGCCCATGCGGCAAATCTTTCATCCCGGGTTGAGGTCTACGATCGGAGTCATGTTGTTTCTTTGTACCCCAAACCGTGCAGACTCACCGATCTCAGCTGGATGTTTTCTCTTTCTATCTGACTGAGAATTTGACCCTGACACAGGCAATCATGTCCAGCTGAGACCCTCTGCTGTGCTTCATGTAGGAGTGAGGTGTCTGTTTGAACTGTGAGTCCACTGAGATGTTGTCACCATACTGGCATTTCTACTCTTCTTCATCTAAGGACAGGTGGACATAAGGGGACTGGGAGGAGAATCGCTTTTCAGGAAATTATGGATAGTGATGTCACACATTTGATACCAGATGTTTTATACCAATGTTCCACTTGTTAACATTAGTTAACTGCTTCAGTTGGCATTAACTAACAATACTTTTACAGCATTTAGTTAACCCTTAAATGCATAGAGTTTAGAGATCCAAAATGTCATTAGTGCACAGTTTTACAGTTTTATATTAAGAAATCACTGTTAGATATGTATTACTAGTGCTAAAGATCCAATATGAAATAATGATTGGTAAAACATTCATGCATTTAATTGTTAATTGTTAAATGTTATTAAATGTCATGTCAAAACATTAAATAATACATTTTTTAAATAAAGAGATAAATCTGAACAATGATGTTAACACAGATTATGGCAAATAAAAAAAATAATTTTAAATATATTTTAAAATATAAAAAATGGCCAAAGTATGTACTTTATATAAATATATTTTAAAATATATTTGCAATTTTTTTCACCAATAATTTGTTTTGCCATTTTTAAAAAAATATTAAAAAGATATAAATTTAAGCATTTAAAATCAAGCATTTATATTCATGTCACATTGGAAGAAAAACGTATAGGGGCGTATAGGGGTTAACATATAGGGGCGGTTTCCCGGACAGGGATTAGACTAGTCCTAGAATAAAATAAATGTAAGAGCTGTCCAAACTGAAAACTACTTGCACTGACAGATCTTAAAATACATCAGTACCCTTTGTTTTGCCTCAAAATGCACACAAGTGATGTTTTTAGTAAGGCATGTTTGTAAAACTAGATATATTTCCTAATTAAACTAAGGCCTAGTCCTGGCTTCAGCTAATCCCTGTCCAGGAAACCACTCCATAAGGTTTCAAAAGATTGCAATAAAAATATTTTACAATATTTTGTCCAAGTAAGCAATATTTTTGTATGGATTGTAAAATTAGAAATGTAATTGTTGTCCCTGAAATACATTTTGATATGTTAATATATGAAGTTTAAACTTAAATATATTTAATTAAGCTTACTTTCTACAGAATGTATTTAGCATATATTTAACATATTAATTTTTTGATTAAAGAAATTAATTTTTTGCCATATGGGTAACCATGTTTCTTTTTTTGTAGTAAAACCGTGATTAATGGCACATGAAATGCCGTTGGTAGGCAAGAATTACCATAAATATCCAATTTGCTAAAACTAAAGAAGAGAATGAAATGACATGCATGAAACGCATTTAAAAAATGACTGCACTGCATATAAAAACAAAGGTTCATCTTCAAGATGTCATCTCAAATGTGAACATTTAGTCATTACACATACTTTAACATTACCCACACGTACTGTATCCACACAAAATCCACTGGCACGTGCAAACCAAGCACTCTCGTCCTCTAAATGCTAATGAACAGTCTGTAAAATCTGCATGCCTTTGAGTTTGTACATGAACATTTGTATGTGTATATTGCTTTAGCTCACCCATGAGACCCCACTGAGTTGTAACCATTGCTACTGCACAATACCCAATCCCAAAGGAAGATTAGATAATGCTGTGGAACAGCTGTCACGTCTATAATGTGTGCAGGGCCACCGACGTGGATGTTTAATTAGATTTTACCAATAACTGTGCCACGCATCAAACAGACTTTCAAGGTTAAAACGCTCTAAAATGGGAGCAACTCTCCTAAGTAGATAAACGCTGCCGTGCTCGCAGGCTAATAAAGCCTCGCTTGCAAATGATCTGTACTAAACAAATGACAATCTGTTTTGGGGTCCTGTCTGCGTTTGACTAAATATGATTCTAGTTAGTCAAGCAGTGTTTTCTTTAAAAAACCGAGATGTTGTCAACGAACATCTGCCGTGTCCTTCCAGCACTAAATTATTTGATGGATTTATAACAAGGCTTTTTAATTCAGTTATCATTCACTTTTCTCTTCTACTATACGATGCATTGTTTCATTGCCAGATCTGGATTGTTATACACATCTGTTGTATTTGTCACAGCTTGAAGATTCATCTTTTTCGTATTACCGATGGCAAGGGTCCCAACACCTCATACTTTCAGTGTCACGCTACTTATTCATCTAAATGCAGTGACAACATCACAGCGAAGCTGCATTCGTTTGCTCAGTTCGTTGCTGTTTTGCCTGCCGTGATGCACAGAAGTCAGTATATCTCTTCGAGTCAATACACACAAGTTATTATCCCCTTCTTATCACACAGCTTTACCTCTCTCCGCTGTGCGTGAAGTGCTTTGCTCTCCACACTCACCCGCATGGTGCAGAATCACTTTGTCAGGATATGGGGTAACACAAAACACGAACCCAGATGCGGACGTAACAACAAAAGGAATTTATTAAATGCACGGGGAAAAAACAGGAAAAACAAAACCCACGAGGGGGCAAAACAAGACAAGGGAAGACAACACTAAACTAACACTAAACTTAACAAAACTAACAAACTTTCAACACATTAAACAGATCAAGACTTAAATAAATACAACACTTACTGGAACCGACAGGGCAAGAAACAAGCATGGGACAAGGCATGAAACAAGACGAACGTGCACTGGACAACAAGCACAAGGACTCTTAAATAGGGAGAAAGTAAATTACATACAGCTGAAAATAATCACGAGTAAGGGATCGGGGAAAAAGTGACGAGACCCGGGAAATGCGTGGTCGAAATAAACCAATACTACAACCACACACTTCCCACATAGAACATATGTACTGTCAGAACCCTGCCATGCTAAACTAGACTAAAATACCAACAGGATCCGGCAGGATTCTGACAGTACGCCCCCCTCCAAAAGGCGGCTACTAGACGCCTTCGAAGGGGGAACACTAAACACGGGACAAGACGGACTGCATACATGACATGAACCATGAAAACATAACAAATAACATTAGGGGCAAACAAGACATAACAATGACTGGATTGGGATGGGACAATAAAAATAATAAACAAGGGAGGGGGGGTGGGGGAACACAAAAGTTCATAGGGGGTGGTCCAGGGTGGGAGGGTGGGGAAAGAGTCTGGGTGGACTTCGGGAGAGTCCAGGGATGACCATGGCCAAAAATGGCAAAGTCTGGCTGGGGTGGCGCTGACTGCGCCCACGGCTGGGGTTGCGCTGGCTGCGCCCACGGCTGGGGTTGCGCTGGCTGCGCCCACGGCTGGGGTTGCGCTGGCTGCGCACAAGGCTGGGGTTGCGCTGGCGGCGCACATGGCTGGGGCTGCGCTGGCGGCGCACATGGCTGGGGCTGCGCTGGCGTCTGCGTCGAAGCCTCTGGGCGTTCTGGACGCTCTAGCGGCTGCGTCGACGGCTCTGGGCGCTCTGGACGCTCTGGCGGCTGCGTCGACGGCTCTGGGCGCTCTGGACGCTCTGGCGGCTGCGTCGACGGCTCTGGGCGCTCTGGACGCTCTGGCGGCTGTGTCGACGGCTCTGGGCGCTCTGGACGCTCTGGCGGCTGCGTCGACGGCTCTGGGCGCTCTAGACGCTCTGGCGGCTGCGTCGACGGTTCTGTGCGCTCTGGACGCTCTGGCGGCTGCGTCGACGGCTCTGGGCGCTCTGGACGCTCTGGCGGCTGCGTCGACGGCTCTGGGCGCTCTGGACGCTCTGGCGGCTGCGTCGACGGCTCTGGGCGCTCTAGACGCTCTGGCGGCTGCGTCGACGGCTCTGGGCGCTCTGGACGCTCTGGCGGCTGCGTCGACGGCTCTGGGCGCTCTAGACGCTCTGGCGGCTGGGTAAGATCCCCCTTCCTCCTGTTCTTCCTTCGAGGTCGCGGAGCAGATAGAGGATGTGGTGGTGCTCTTAAGTCGGAGGAGGACCCCCCAGACGAAGACTCCCAGGAGATCCTCCTCTCACGCTTCCCTCGAAGGGACGGAGGCGGGGAGCGGCTCTCTGGAGCCAGAGGAGAGAGTTCAGGGTCGCCGAACCCCCACATCCCGACGGTCCTTCCCTCCCGGATGGGCGGGAGTCGATGGGGTTCGGCGGTTCGGGTCGGGTTCCACCTGACGTTGGCTACGGGTCCGCATACGAGCGGGTCATAAGACTCGTAACCCGACTCGTATGCGGGGCGGCAACCCTTTCCCCGTCTCGCCAGGCGAGTACCGGTGTACATGTCCGCTGGGTTCTTTTCTGGCACGTTCGTTCTGTCAGGATATGGGGTAACACAAAACACGAACCCAGATGCGGACGTAACAACAAAAGGAATTTATTAAATGCACGGGGAAAAAACAGGAAAAACAAAACCCACGAGGGGGCAAAACAAGACAAGGGAAGACAACACTAAACTAACACTAAACTTAACAAAACTAACAAACTTTCAACACATTAAACAGATCAAGACTTAAATAAATACAACACTTACTGGAACCGACAGGGCAAGAAACAAGCATGGGACAAGGCATGAAACAAGACGAACGTGCACTGGACAACAAGCACAAGGACTCTTAAATAGGGAGAAAGTAAATTACATACAGCTGAAAATAATCACGAGTAAGGGATCGGGGAAAAAGTGACGAGACCCGGGAAATGCGTGGTCGAAATAAACCAATACTACAACCACACACTTCCCACATAGAACATATGTACTGTCAGAACCCTGCCATGCTAAACTAGACTAAAATACCAACAGGATCCGGCAGGATTCTGACACACTTAACCCGTCCCGCGTGGTAGAACCCGGGACCACAGCGGGCTGTCGGGAAACGGCTCAGCGAGATGCATTAGGTTATATATTTATTTTACGTTTGCGATTCCACCGGGCCATTTTTAATTCATGACCAAAGTCTCACACACAGCAGTGTTTTTAGAGGTCCTTCAAAAATGTATTTCCCATATAAATGCCTTCATTCTTCTTAAATCTTAATTTAAAAGGATGATGCATGTTATTGAACGTTTCTTGCACAATTTAAACCTCCGCACAATCTGTCAGTGAATATTTATACAATTGCAATTAATCAAAGTGAACATAGATTATTTTTCTGTTTATTATAAGATCAATCTTTGGCACGGTCAAACACGCATTCAATTTATTTCTGTCAACAATCATAAACCTTCTTTGATGATAAATTATCACCCTGTGAAAAGTTGGAGAGAGAGAGAGAGAGAGAGAGAGAGAGATTATGTGGTCTGCATAAGCTGTAGAAGAGCTGTAAAGAGAGAGAGAGATAGATGAGAGAGAGAGAAGAGAGAGAAGAGAGATAGAGCTTATGTGGTCTGCAAACTCACGAAAACACATTTCCATGTAAATACGTTTATATATTTTCTGAATAAAGGTATATGATGATGAATCCTGGTGGAAGAGTCACCCTGAATCATTATTCCCCAAAACTGTGCCAAATTACCATCACCCAAACACTAGGCCTGTCCTATGGGAAACCACAGGTGTCTATGAAACCTTTATATCCAGACACGTCAAACAAACTCACCGTCAATCTTTAAGCCGTCCCAAAGGAAAGCAAAGTTAGCTGTGAAACCTTTACAAACACCAAACCAAACAGCATAGAACGATTTAGCTTCTTTACTTTATTAAAAGCGTTCTGAGGGCAGTGTCCTAGTTTTGAGGAAAATATTTATTCTCTCAGACAGAAGATCTCATTACGGCTTGATTAGAAATGAAATTTATCCCAGAGGGAACGTTCAGAGGAGGATTTCTGAGGTCTCTCGCTCTTCAGAAGTAGTTTTTATTTGACCTTCAGAGGTTTGAAAGAGAATGGCACTGATCTTTGCAGGAAGAAATGAGTTGTGAGAGGTAGAAGGTATGTTAGCATCTCTCTCTCTCTCCTTCCATCCCCTATGGGAGAGATAAATGAAACCTGTCTGTGCATGTGGGCACCCACTATCCTCTGAAGTACATGTACTGTAGGCTTCCATCCGCTGAACTCTGACTGAAATTAAAATGTATGAGAGAAGTTTTAATAAGGGCAGAGGTAATTTGAAAAGTCTTCAGAAGTGTTTGGAAATTTATCAATAAGAGCCAGCTAGGATTTCATGCATGAAGGCTTTTGTTGTAATTGCCTGTACCTCTCTGATAGAGGTTTGACTTGAAGTAACAAAAAAACACAACAGCTCGAAAACCCAAGCAACTTCTGTCCTTCATTACTCATCGAACAATCCCACTTATTGTGATAACACAAACATGTTGTTATCAGGATATCTAATAATGTCTTTAAAACTCTAGTATAGGATATGTGCAAAGTTTTAAAAGTATAATCTTTGTATTCACATCAGTTTTGTGGGTTGTTCTTAGGGTCACCCTTTTTATCCTGAAATGAACATATATTTACATAAAAAAATGAATTGAGACACATCTCTATAATTTATGGTTTTCTTGTTACTTGACAACAAAATGGCTACCTACATATTGCATCTCAGCAAGCAATAGTCGCCATTTCATCGCCTGAGTCGAAGTGAATTTCTGGTCTGTATTAATTTAGCCTAAACTGATCTTTGAAATAAACACCTTGTCGAAAATAAAATTAAAATTTTTGATTTGCTAAAGATGAGGAGATGACGAGCATGAATCACAACTGTGTGGAGGCAAGAATTCAAGGACATGCAGCTAACATTATACATTAATTACATAGTAACATTATCTCAGTGTAATAGTTGCTAAGCGTTAGATATAAAGGTTATTTACTTGTCATTTATTTCCCTTGTTATCAGAAAAAAACTACTGTAAAAGGACTCTGATGTTATTGATTATAAATTGCGTTTAGTCCACAAAAGCCGTTTGGTTATGTTGTTACTGCTGAAACCATCTATAGACCCGATATAGTCCGGCTAAATAACACACTTATAGCCAAAATAAAATTGGTTACGTGTGGTAATGTCTGATATTCCATCATGTAAGCAGATAACTGTGATTATAAGGTCTTTTCTTTCATTTATTGATTTACTTTATTTCATTTATTTTGGCATACAGTATGACATCCATTATAAAACAGTTTTTATGGCTATTAGACGCGTTTTAAAGCACAATTACTTGCTGGGATACAACACACTTAACTTTTACAATTGCACACACCATCTAGAACTATTTACACAAACTGTATTTTTGGGGGGGAATATTGTAACTTTTTTATAACTTCATTATAAAAAAATCATATGCCTTCATACACTGAAAAAACAAACTTTTTGGTGTAGTAATATTTATTAGATTAACTCTCATAATTTCTACATAATAATATTAACATTTATTGAGAACTAGATTTTCCTAAGTAAAATGATGATAAATACACAATTAATTCATGTAAAAAATGAACTGTGTGGGAATAGTAAGTCTTATTAGATATTTTCTTGTATTATTTAACTGTTTTATAGTCACTGCACATAGTCCTAAAATAATTAAGTACATTTTAATCAAAAACTTTAGCAGATTCAAGTAAAAAATCTTAGTTCATTTTACTTAAAAATATTAAATCCATTAAACTAAAAAATCTAAGTAAAATTTACTTACATTTATTTGCACATGTTGTAAGGAATACCCACAATTCTTTGCGCCTGAATATTTTTATTTTTTAAGCTTTATCACAGAATAAGAACTGATAAGAACTTTAACTACTTAAATATTTGTTAGCAAAATGTCATAAAGGTTTAAGCTCTTATATTATTGATGTTGTTTTGTTGTAAATAATAATTTTGTGAAGTCACCGTTCAGGTGATCAGTGTTTCTTTACATGAACCCTGTTCAGAACATTATATTGTAATTCTCTCCACAGTGCTGATAATGCATGTCAGAAACACAGTTTGTGTGCGTTTCTGTTCAGAATCAAGTTTATTCAATGACTGACTTGTTGTCATTCATGAATTTTGTGTTATAATGCCATTTATAACACTAAAAATAACTAGTTCCATAGAAATATGTAAAGAAAAAAACAAACAGAAAATGCGATTTATTTAATATTATTAGGACAGCAATGCTTCAATTTTCAAAAAACATTTAATTAATTATTTAACATATGTTTTATCATACAATTTTAAGTAAATTTTATTTGATTTTAGTGGGTAAGTTTTACTTATAAAAAAGCAGTAAATTTTACTTAAAAAAAGTTCGTGCAAATTGTTACGAGGATTTTTTTCAGTAAATTTTACAAGTTGTTTTTTTCAGTGTAATCTTTAATCAAAAACGCAGATCTCTTGCCCTCCACTTAACAATCTCTCTTTACTTCCGGTCATATGGTACGGCAGGTGGGCGGGGTCCGAGAAAAGATCGCAGCAAATAGCAACATGACCCAACTTCAAACGATTCAATCAATTCTCAATGAACTAATACAAGTCCAGCCTTACCTTTTTAATTTCAGAAGCCGTTTCACTCTCAGATATATGCCACCACTGGGAAAATAAGGCAATCACTACTTACCTATTTTAAGATTTTAAGATCCACAAAAAAAAAAAAACTGCTTAAAAATCCTTTGAAAATTAAACTGCAATATCTCTTCAGGCTTGTACATCTGGTGGCAGGTGAGTGGGAACGGAAATAAACCAGATTACAGACACGCTGTAATTGGCTAGTCAAGTCATGTAGTACAATTTAAGGCATCTTATATAAAGAAGGTGTGACATTTAGAAGAGACACCATTATTTGCAGCGCAACATTTTCATCCGGAAATGGACTCTGTGAAGTGGGAACAACAGATGGAATATTGAATCCAGACCATAATGTGATGTCTCAGTCGTGAAAGGACTTTAATGGGGTAGAGAACAGCGGTAATGCCATCATGCGACACAGCGCTGATTAAAGTCAAAATGTCCATCCATGACTTCAAAGACAGAGGGAAAGAGAACAGGGTTGGGTAGAAAGTGATGGACATGCAACTTACATCGACCGTATGCCAGCTATGCAAGATTCCTAGTGGTTGGGTGACACGAAAGGCACGCTGTCTGAATGTTTCACAATTAATGCAGAACAGATCTTTATATAGACTGTAAACAGGAGGTGGCACGGCGACGTTGAAGACATTCAGAGTGAAAAATGCAGGGATGTCGAAATGGAAAGCCTGTTGAAAGCCTCTCACGCTGGGGTGAATAAACACTCTCCCGTGTGCTAAGAGTCTGCTCCTATGAATAACCCATCTTGCTTCTTAGCTGCTCTGAAATTGCCTGAGATGAGCTGCAAGCATGTGTCTGTTTTTCCCAGGTCGGGTTTTTCTATTTTGTCTTCTCCCAAAGGCACCCTGATGATCACGGCCGAAGAGACGCATCAAAAATTCCACCGACTCGCGAGGGGCTGGTGGCGACGAGAAAGGAGAAGCTTTTTTTCTTAAAATCCATGGACCTGCGGCACACTCATAAGAGATGAAATGAAACCAACCCACCCAAACCACAATGTGTGGATGATTTGAAGGCAATATTCATAAACCTGCTGTGAAAACCTGCAACATTGAGAAAAGAGTCCTACAAAAGAACTTATTGAGCTGCCAACATAACCAGTATTTTAAGTCATTGGCCCTAACATGAAAGCTTTTTTGAAAGTTTAGCAGTATATATATTTTTTAAAACTTATGTGAATTAACAGATTCATACATATATTCTTTGCGGTAAATGCAATCCCATAATGCATTTGAACAATCTCTTCTGTCTATATACTAAAGGTGGATATTGTTTATATAATAGATAGATATCCACACATTCATCCATCCATCATTCTTCATCTAAACATCTGCCTATTATGCATCAATGCATAGAAATATATATTTTTGAAAGGGAAAACAAAATCTCCCTGATATTGTATTAACTAGTTATCTTTTTAATGAATAGTATTTACTTTGTTTTAGTTCATTATCATTGTATACCTGAGGCTTAATGGTAACACTGTGTGACAAGTAATCCCGCTGTGTAAAGTAGTTGCTTTACAATTAACCCTGCGTTACAATATTTTATGCCGTGCTCACCATTACTCATAATCTTTTAACGTTCCATGACATGAGTTTGAGATGTAGACTTAAAAGGCTTCTTATTTAGTCGTCATACATCAGACGAGCTCACTACTGTAGGTGTTGCATCAACTTGATGTAATGTCTTTGCTTGCAGCCATTTTGATATTTCCCACCAGTAACAGCTTCTTCCTCCTCTGTAGACCTCACTTCATCTCTCTCTCTCTCTCTCTCTCTCTCTTTCTGATGCCTGACAGCAAACCGATAACCCCCCTGTCAGATACATCCCACGTAATTTGGCTCTGAGATAAATCGGCGTCTCTTCTAGAGAGGGCAAATATTGGGCGAATACTTAAAGTAACGAAATTGAGGTCTAGACCAGAGCAACACTTTAATGAATACAATTCAACCTGCTTTCATTAACATCATGCTCTATTTTCGATTTAGCCATGCAGCCATTGGACATCCAGCAGATCTGACTCTTGAGAAATGCAGAATGAGTTCCAAGCATAATTTGTATCTGTGAACTTCAAAGACAGAGTCCTTGTCTCAGAATAAAGAGACGTTAAAGAGATAAGCCTCGGCACTTTGTGCGTCTTCGCCAGTAAGGCCTGGCAAGGACATCCTTGACTAGAAATTACAGCTGCCACCGGCCAACAGCAGATCTCTGTTGACCTTCCGCACACATTTCTTATTTGTTTTTGTGCGAGTTATGGGAAAAAACGTGTGTTAGGGTCTCCAATTCTGGTGGTTTGAAAGCACTAAAAAAATCATTTACAGGACATGACATGACATCTAAAATTCATATTGAAATTCAGACGCGAGGCACAACAGACACCACTAACAAACGGCCCTGAGGCCCGACACACATCACTGTTTGAAAATTCATGCCCTGGGCAGATATCCACCCTAAAGAAGAAAGTCAAAGACTGTGCACAGCTGCTTCATAAGACCTTAACCCACTAAACAGATATCAGTATCTAGTTCCAATCATTAAAAGTCAACGCAATGCTGCCACAAAGGTTCTCACGGTGATTCTCTGTCAGGAATTGGGATTTCCTGTTCTCGAGTTAACTTTGAAATAGTAATATTTTGGACGATAGACGGGATCGATTATTACACCCTTACGTCTATGAAAAGGAGTCCATTATTTAAGGGTCCACAGATGAGGTCATTTTCGTTAAAAGTTCCTAAAGCTTTCGGAAAGTGAGCTCAAATGCTCAAAGCACTGTACTGTGGAGACGGCCAATTTTCCCATAGGATCTGCCAAACGTTAAAGTGTACTGCACCAGTCCATTAGTACACCAACCGCCCTCTTTCAGTTGTGCATGCATGGTCCCAAATGACTGTGAATGAAATGAATGTCATTTCAACTCGCACACATTTTATGTTATAACAAGGACCTCCCATTGTTTATGTTATTTTTAAATAAAACTGTATTTTTAATGTCTACACTCTTTAGATAACAACCTGTACATTTGAACAGTTTTGTTTTGTTTTGTTTAGACCACTGGCTAACAGGTCTCCCAAGTAAGTTTAACCATTTTGATAACACACACATGCATCCTAAAATGAAAGTTCCCATTAAGTTCAGTGGCAGGCAAATGTAGTAAATATTTGTTTAGGCAGAAATAGTTTTGATGCTTACAGATATATAATTGCCTTAACTGCTGTGCGCTTTAATCGTAGCATGCAAAGTGACATTAATGATGATCAAGTACAGGGTCATGGTGTAATCATCTTTCTGATGCAAACTGACTAGAGGTATATGATATATGACACAGATGGTGAGCTGTGAAAACAGTTTATCTCTGTGCAGGGTATGAAACCAAGAGTGATTTAAGATTACAAAGATCACATGAGCACTAGATAATTATTATGTCTATACTGTTGTCATAAAGTGTTTTTATATACATGCACGCACACAAGTGTATGCCAACAGAGCGACTGAGAAACAGGCAGATATTTGTAAGTGCTAAGAAAATACAGCTGTGTTCACAGTTACATCATTTGTAATAATCATGAATTGTGATGTCTTACTGTTCATATGTGAAAGCAGATATTAGAGGAGAGATCAGAGGTTATTCTGCAGCACTGTGGGTTGTACCTGTCTGATTATATACTATCAGTGTGTGGGTCATTACCTCTGCTTGAGATCACCTTCAGGAACACACTCTGAATTCTTCATAATTATAGTTATGCCTTGCAAGATGCTAATGCAAAAAAAAGGCTTTGAGATGGTAACGCTTAATCTGCAAGGAAATTGTTAGGATGATAAGATCTTGTCATCGGATGCTCAGGTTAGGCCTGCAGCAATCCATCCTGATAAATATTTGCATGAATGCGTTTTTCAGTCACAAAAGCGCTTTGTCTTGTTTGTCTTGCATTTCTAATGATTGATTAATTGATTGACTGATTGATTGTCTTGTATTTTTAATGATTGATTGATTATATTGTTTTATATTGATTGTTTGGTTGATTGGTTGGTTGATTGGTTGGTTGATTGATTGATTGATTGTCTTGTGTTTCTAATGATTGATTGATTATCTTGTAATTCGAATGATTGGTTGATTGATTGATTGATTGATTGATTGATTGATTGATTGATTGATCAATTAATTGGTTGGTTGGTTGGTTGATTGATTGATTGATTGATTGATTGATTGATTGATTGATTGATTGTCTTGTATTTCTAATGATTGGTTGATTATCTTGTAATTCTAATGATTGGTTGGTTGATTGGTTGGTTGGTTGGTTGATTTGATTGATTGATTGATTGATTGATTAATTGCTTGATTGATTGCTTGATTGATTGTCTTGTGTTTCTAATGATTGATTGATTATCTTGTAATTCTAATGATTGATTGATTGATTGATTGATTGATCAATTGGTTAATTGGTTGGTAAATTTATTATCTTGTATTTGTAATGATTGATTGATTGTATTTCTAATGATCGATTGATTATCTTGTATTTCTAATGATTGATTAAGTGATTGACTGACTGACTGACTGACTGATTGATTGATTGATTGATTGATTGATTGTCTTGCATTTCTAATGATTGATGTAATTCTAATGATTTGTTGGTTGGTTGGTTGATTGATTGATTGATTGATTGTCTTGTACTTCTAATGATTGATTGATTATCTTGCAATTCTAATGATTGATTGATTGATTGATTAATTTGTTGGTTGATTGATTGATTGATTGATTGATTGATTGTCCTGTATTTCTAATGATTCATTGATTATCTTTCAATTCTAATGATTGGTTGGTTGGTTGATTGATTGTTGATTGATTGCGAGTGCAAACACTTGTAGTCCGCGGAGGATCTACTGTGTACAATAGTATCCAATGACACAGTGACGTTCATGTCGTGTTAAAGACATTTAAATCACATAAACAAATCAAAGTTCCCATCGTGTGAACACTATCTGAAACCATTTCTCAAAAAGATGATAGAGAAGGGAAGCGAGCCCTTTGCAAAACAAATTTGTCACAGGAGATTATTTTTATCTTCATCGTGACCTTGCAGTGAAACGTAGCGGACAGCCAAATGCCACGATACGCAGAACTTCACCTAAAAGCGCTAAGCCGACTGTCATTGATAGACAACATTCATTTTCAAATGCCAGCCCTCAACAAGTGTTCACAAAGATCACCCTGAAAGAGAAATGCCATTCAAAACCCAACCCGCAACACTATTAGATTAGCATACGAGATTTAAAAGCTTCACGTCTTTCCTCTGTGCCGTATGTGTCGGGACTTTCTGCTCTTCCCACACTGTGCCGAGGTTCTGAACTAAAGACAAGTCATTTTCCAGGCAATAAAGATTCCCTCCTCTCTTTAAAAACCTTTAAACCTTGAACCAGAGATTGATAGATTTAAATCCGCCCAGTAGTCTGGACCCTTGATTTACCATCAAACCCAACCTGAACCTGATTTTATGAGCCATTACCGCTGTCACTGAGCTGCTATAACATTAGATTTCATTATTCATCCGGTCTGGGTCTGAATGACCTTCTCAGATGTGTTGTAAAATATTGTGTGTTCAGGGATCACATTATATAAAACAGTGGACAAAGGTAAACAATAAGCAGGTCACCGGGTGAGCTGAAGTTCAGAGACGTTGTGTAGAGATGTAAATGTCAAGTCAAGGCTGTGAACTCCAGACTAAAGTCTCATAGTCTATTGATGATATTTGGAGCATTAAAGTTTGATTTCACATTGATTTCAATCTTTGACATGATCTTACTCCATTAATATTAAAGATATCAAGATTATATTTTTATAGAATGTTACTGTAAAAATCTTCTGTACAAATTATAGTATTACCGCTATAAAGTTTGCCAGTAATTGATGTTATTTACTGGAAACAGTTTGTTCAAAGTTAAATGAACATTAAACATAAACAAGTCTTTATCTTTACAGCGAATAAAAAGCTAAAATACAGCATCATGCAAGCGTTTCTGGGATCCAAAATCAGAAAAAAATTCTGTAAATACAAAGACTTGTTAATGTTTAATGTTCATTTAACTTTAAACAAACTGTTGCCAATAAATTAATCAATAAAATTGTAATATTTAACCCCTTCTGCGTCCACTGGAACACATTACCTGTGTTTTTGGTTTAAACCAATAAAAATGCATGCTTTTATTGTATTAATAATGCTTGGTTGCTGATTGATCCCTGATCAACCAATCATAATGAAGACATGACCCTTTACCTAATCTAAAAGACCTTCAGATATAATATTGAACAGATATGTCTGAGACCATGTACACAGGTATTTTTTTCAACATATCCTTCAACTCATACGATTGCTTTGGACGTTTGTCCATTTCACCAAATACGACCAATAGATGCATTTACTAAAATAGCGCCTCTACCGACAGCAGGTGAAACTTAATATATTAGGGTATAAAATTATATTTTGGGGTATAATTTTGCTATGATGACATGTACAGGGATAACCTTTTCAATTTAAACCACCAGGATTAATTGTATTTTATTACACATTACATTATTCAGGCATTTAGGGCAAATAACGTACCCATTTATTTATTATCTGATATAAACACAGCATACAAAACAGTCATAATTAAAAAAAAATGAACTTAAAATATTCCAAGTGTACCGAGGTCAAACGATCAATTTATTTGAAGAAAATATGCAAAAGTGATGACAATCCGCTGTAAATATCAGATCCAGACGTACACTGATTCAAAAACTGCTGCGATGCTACGTCATCTATGATTGTGAAAAGGCATTGGCTGTCGTGTATTTCGTGACCAATCGCATCATTACGTTAGCTAGGAACATGTCGTGAAGCGCTATTGGCTCTTGTGACCGACACGTCATGCTGGTTTATGTTTGAATGAAATTTGATCTTTATTCATATAAAGTAATCGTATGGCTTCAGTTCGCAAGGTTTGCACCTTGTATGGTTTGTAATACTTTTATACTGTTTTATGCAATAAATACCTGACTGTACTTTTACTTCCATGTTGTGTTTATATGGTTGAAGTGGGTGGGTTTAGCGTAAGGGTGAGGGTGGGGTTAGATTCTCCAAAATATCTTTAAAACCTTAAATGTTTATGAAACCATTTCTACATTTACAAATTCATAAAATTAAGTGTGTCTAATCTGATGTATAAGGCAAAAACCTTAAAATGTAACAACAGATTGTATTTATAAGATACTGACGCTAGAGGACACTAATGCCTTAAAACGTCACTTTACGTCGTAATAAGGTGTTTGCACAAACGCCATGTGAGGTCGTTATTTTTTGGAAGATAGTCTCATTTTTTTCTTTAAACTGAGTCGTTCCCCCTTTTGTTTAAAAGAAATCTCCACGTCCACATGAACACCCAAAACCCCGATATCAAGCGCTGTCAATAGCATGCCAAGCCAACAGATGGCGATATATCCCTAACTGTAAAGCCATGTTGGCCAATCAGGAGCCTTTGCAGTGTTTCCCCTGCAGATTTCACCGGCTACACGACAAAGCTGCAACAACAGTTTCTAAAAATCTTCACCCTGGCAGGAGTTTTTATAAAAGTTTGAGTCATCTCATAATTAGTGATGGGAAAATGAAGCCTCCAATAAAGCATTGTCACACGTTTGTCATTGTCACATGATTTCTACATTAACAACACAAACTTCAAATTGTGGCTTCATCTGGCACGCCCATTTTTGCTCGACACAAATCCCCCGAAGCTTCTCTTCAAATGTAACATCACTACTGATAATGCCTTTGGGTGTGAACGAATGGCCAGACCACATAAAAAAGTTATGGTACGTGTTTACAGGGCCTGAGCGGGGAGGAGGAGTGAGCACCTGTATTATGTTCGTGGTAACCTCTCATGGTGATCTTATTCTTAACAGTATTAAGTGATATTATTCAAAATTAATCTGATGATATTTCAGTGTTGTACAGAGTATAAAATACTTTATTATTATTATGCATTATATACATGGACACCCACTGATCCCTTGATGCTACAATGCTTGCAAGCATAATATTGATCACCTGAATATAAATCAGCCATGGACTATAAATAAAAGACATGTGAAAGTTGACACGAAAACAATCAATAAAAAAATCGAGGTTGGCATAATGTTGTTTTTATACTCAATTGTACAATTTTTTGCACAAGGAAAAATCAGACATGAAGGGGTTAAAATTAGGTCATTAATAGAATAAGCAAGTCTGTGATACTGTAGATGAAAACTTCTTTATACAAAAGCTCTGTTGTTGTTGTTGTTTGTACAGTATGCTCTTTGAACATTTTCTCAAAGCATGCTGGGATAGCTTCAGGTTTTACCTAAACCTCGAGTCCGTGTCACCTTGAGTGTGTTTCATCATTACTGAACGCACACACCTGTCTAACCCTCAACTTTTCACTGATTAATTTATTTAACATCTCTAACAATATTCTTACTTAAAAACTCTCTCTTTATGCTGTTTACTTTTAGCTGCATCATTATTACAGCTTGTAAACATACTGAACTGTAGCTTTGTTTATTATGCTTATTGTTGGCTTATACATTTGAAATGCTCCCGGGTGGCTTGGATAAAAGCGTCTGCTAAATGAATAAATGTAAATGCGAGGCGTAAGTGGGGCATTTTACAAATAAAATTCAAGATAATTTTTCAATTCAACTTTTAAATCAAATTGTTATGCTGACGATGTCATTTGTAGTGCAAAACTGTATCAAATGAGAAAAATGCAAAATAGAAGCATTTTGCCTTCATTCCTTTTTATTTATATTCAGAGATAAGTTTAAAGAATTGTCCAATAAAATGTATTTACATACATAGTGCTTTTTTATGAGTTCCCTCCAATTTCAGTCCCGAGTCTTTGTTCCTTAAGATTAGGTTTTCCGTACTTTTACAAATGTTAAAAAACTCATTCGTATCCAAGTTTGACAGCAGAACATTTCCGATTTGGCCATAAAGTCGGATGCGGATGAAGAGAAAAGCGTGCGAAGCATCAGACCAGAAGGTTCAGACCCGTGGAATCTGAAAACGGTCTGATTCGTTCACGTGTTTTATGATTAGTAGCTCATGCCCAACACAACACTGATATAACAGCCAACGCTTCAAAGCTACATTTTGATGGAGGCAATGCCAGGCTGTGGATGCATCCGACTTCCTTTGTTTTTTGCTTCCAATAAAACATGCATGATGACTCGGCTTTAAAGTCAGACTGACGTTTGTATAACGCACATACATAATGAAAGAAACTCGGCACCATTGATGTCGGTGTTGACAATCCTCCTTCTACTCCGATTCAAAAGGGCTTCAAAGCTTACAAAGAAAGGCTTTTTTTGTTGAAAAATTGTGGAAGTAACAATAATAATTGTAATCATCACTGTTCAGTGTTAATATACTGCTTTGCTTGCCTGGGACTGCTCTTTTCATTAGACAGCTTTTGTATAAGCTTACATTATCAAGAGATTTGTTGACATGCGCTATTATTAAAATAATTTGTGTATTGCAGTTCGTTTCATAAGGCAATTTCCGAGCGGTCTTCTTTATATTTGAGTGACAATAATTGATGTGACTCATTTTACGGTGTTACGGTTTTTGCCAACATCACTATCGCTCCTCTTTTGGAAAACTGAAAGATATAGTAAATGAGAAGACATTCACACCATAATTCATTGTGGTGAGGTTAAAGGATTAGCACTGCCAAAAATACAATAGAATGATGTTTGGTGATTGTTAGTACTGACGTTAACCCCCAACTTGAAGGATCAGGTGTTGTCCTTAAGCCCATTTTATATGATTGTGATGAAATGCGAACCTTACACCATAGCCCAGGGATAGTTAAAAATGATAAATTATTATGCATTTTTTGTTGAACTTTATTAGTAACACTTGGCATATATGCATAGCTGTTTATTGTTTCATTCATTCATTTATTTCACTATGGTGAATATTTGTAGGTTCTTATGCTGGAATGAACTTCTCTCCTATTTTGGCACTAAAAGATCAAACTAAAACTTTATATGACTGCCACTAGGGTGCGAACTGCGGCAGTCGTGTCCGAATGTAGTGTACAGTGAAAAGGTGGATTAAAGCATATATATATATATATATATATATATATATATATATATATATATATATATATATATATATACTTTTAAATATTGAAAAAGAAAACATGAAGTACAATTTTAATCAGAAGACTGGATATATATTGTGAATGCATGCATATGTTTACTTGAAATGTAATAATTTATGAAGGTTAAACAGTTTAAATGAATAAAGTTTTGGAGCTCTGCAATACAGTCAGTGCTATACAATAATATGCAAACATGTGATGATTATTTACACTTGCACTTCTTTGTTCATAGTTGACCTATTTGGCTCTTGCAATATTAAACTGCTATTGTTTTATAAATCTTAAAAAAAGAAAATATGAGTTTTCAGTTATCAAAAGGCAAAATACTGGATACAAGATGTGTGCATTTGGTTTTTAATGTTTTTTAATATATGACCTATAACAAAAAGTAACAAAACAATATAAAACACATAATAATATATAATAGGTAAAAGTAAAAAGAGGTTAAAAATGGGATAAAATGTTGGCCCGCATCATATTTACAAAGAAGAGTAGTTGAAGACCCCTGTCGTGGCCTATGGGGTACGCACACCTCTCCAAAAATGTAACACCGCCTCAGTTTTGCATGGACTGCAAGCAATGCGATTGGTCAGAACCCCTCGCATCAGGTCAAAAAATATTTCCATTCCTCATATGCATTTTTGGTGAAAAACTAAGATGGATGAAGTTGAGAAACTATATTTAACTCAAGCTTCAATAGCATCACTGCTAATGCTTCTTCAACAGCATACACAACAAACTGCTGCTTCCCCAGCTTTTACCTTAATACTGGAAGATGCCCGTGGACATTGCCTACTAGCATTCTGCATGAGTAATTGCATGAACAGTGACACAGAAAAATAAAATGTAATCTATGGCATAGAGGCTACAGCATAGGTCCTACCCAGAAGTATAAATCGTACTTTAGTCTGGCCTTTTGGCTAAGACCAATCCAGCATGGTTGACCTACAGTACAGGACATATAAACCCCTTTATCATGGCAAGGTGATAACGCAGCAGCCTTGAAAAAAATCATTTTATTTTTCTAAGTATGTATCCACTGACCAACTACTTTGTTTTTTACACCTTTAAAAGCCAGTAAAATGTACAGCTGTGAACGGTGAGTTGTACAGTTTCATTCCAGGTTTTGGAAATCAAATGACTTCTGCTCAGGACCGCTGCACAGATGAATCACTTCGTCTTCCCCAGACATTATGATGAACAACACAAAATGTTCTTCACAGAAATTCAGAACAGCCTCCCAAATCTCATCCGCTCGCTCTTGCTCTCTCCCTATGGCGCTCCTTCCAGGGTGAACTTATTTATGATCTTGTGTTTCTGTGCGTGAACGACAGGCAGACGCAGCGAGAAAATATTATCTGAGGAAAGTATTACTGCATTGCTGTGGGTGGACAGGGCTCTCAAAAGGTCGTACTCCAGCCTCGGACTGAAAAGACATCCGGTGAGTCACATAGCAATCTGACATCCTCCTTTCTCCGTTTTTTCCACACCTCCCAGCCGGCCTTGACAAAGAACCATTTGGCTGAGCTGTCCGCGAGCCAAGCTCAGCTCCACATCCCTCTGCTGATGACTTCGCATAATTAGTCCACAGAAAATCACATTGTGCAAATGACAGTAAAATGACAGATCCAGCCCTGCTCGCCTTTACAGGAAATAAGGAGGAATGTATGACACCCAGTCTGTCCAACCCCAGCTAAAATCTACATAAAATCATCCTACATAATGTAAAGAACATTCAATGTAAATATAATCATAATATCTTTAATATTGAAACCAGGTCAAAGATTGAATTCAAACGTTGATGCTCCAAAATCTCATCATTAGATTCTGAGACTTTAACGCTGGGGGTGTTTATATCAAGAACCATGTTTTATTAATTTCCTCTATACTCTTTGAACGAATGTGTTAAAAAACACCCATCCACCCATCTCTGTGGTATTATTGAAACAACACATTTCGTGTTACAACTTGTGTTATATTTTAACACAAAATCAACACAAAATGACACACAATGTGTTAAAAGCTTAACACACAAAGATGTGTAAATCCTTTCTAAGAGTGTACACTTAGAGACGTGTTAAGGACAACACATTAGATGAAAAGTTTTGATGATTTGGTAAAGATATTGAATAAAGAGTGTTTTTTTTTTGGAAGTAAATTTCTTCATCTTATCTTTTTTATTTTTGAGTTGGGTGTATAAGTCACCAAATCCAACCTTATATTATTCTAATCACTGTCTTATTACCTAAAACAAACAGATATATACACTCACCTAAAGGATTATTAGGAACACCATACTAATACTGTGTTGGACCCCCATTTGCCTTCAGAACTGCTGACTTAATTCTAAGTGGCATTGATTCAACAAGATGCTGAAAGCATTCTTTAGAAATGTTGGCTCATATTGATAGGATAGCATCTTGCAGTTGATGGAGATTTGTGGGATGCACATCCAGGGCACGAAGCTCCCGTTCCACCACATCCCAAAGATGCTCCATTGGGTTGAGATCTAGTGACTGTGGGGGCCATTTTAGTACAGTGAACTCATTGTTATGTTCAAGAAACCAATTTGAAATGATTCAAGCTTTGTGACATGGTGCATTATCCTGCTGGAAGTAGCCATCAGAGGATGGGTACATGGTGCTCATAAAGGGATGGACATGGTCAGAAACAATGCTCAGATAGGCCGTGGCATTTAAACGATGCCCAGTTGGCACTAAGGGCCTAAAGTGTGCCAAGAAAACATCCCCCACACCATTACACCACCACCAGCAGCCTGCACAGTGGTAACAAGGCATGATGGATCCATGTTCTCATTCTGTTTATGCCAAATTCTGACTCTATCATCTGAATGTCTCAACAGAAATCCAGACTCATCAGACCAGGCAACACAGTGTTCAACTGTCCAATTTTGGTGAGCTAGAGCAAATTGTAGCCTCTTTTTCCTATTTGTAGTGGAGATGAGTGGTACCCGGTGGGGTCTTCTGCTGTTGTAGCCCATCCACCTCAAGGTTGTGCGTGTTGTGGCTTCACAAATGCTTTGCTGCATACCTCGGTTGTAACGAGTGGTTATTTCAGTCAAAGTTGCTCTTCTATCAGCTTGAATCAGTCGGCCCATTCACCTCTGACCTCTAGCATCAACAAGTCATTTTTGCCCAGAGGACTGCCGCATACTGGATGTTTTTCCCTTTTCACATCATTCTTTGTAAACCCTAGAAATGGTTGTGTGTGAAAATCCCAGTAACTTAGCAGATTGTGAAATACTCAGATTGGCCCCAACATTGCTTAAATCACCTTTCTTTCCCATTCTGACATTCAGTTTGGAGTTCAGGAGATTGTCTTGACCAGGACCACACCCCTAAATGCATTGAAGCAACTGTCATGTGATTGGTTGATTAGATAATTGCATTAATGAGAAATTGAACCGGTGGTCCTAATAATCTTTTAGGTGAGTGTATAAACAATATTCACCTTTAGTTTATAGAAAGAGTTTGATTGAATTATTTGTGTTTAAACTCAATTTTCTAGCAGGGGTTACAACAAATCCTCTGTTGAGGCTTACCTATGGGGTAAGTTGTGACGTTTGCACTCCTGTCACTTTCGGTGTAATTGTATGATAACAGCAAGTCCCACAACCAAACTTTAAGTGTTCTTTTGTTTAAGAGATGTGTGTGTTGATTGTGTAAAAAAAAAAATTCATATAAATTAAATATTTTTTGAATGATAGAGCAAATGCCAAAAAGCATTACTTTGTGCCCCACTTTCCCCTAAATATTTTAAAGTGGTCTTCTTACCAAAATCACCTGATCAGTTATATAACAAGCTAATTTACTGTGAAGCTTCAACAGTCAGAACTAAACTGAAGTCCTTGCAGAAAAGCACATGAGACATTGAGAAAAGAATTGGTTAACTAAACTTCAACATTTCTGCTGATGCTAATCATTTTCTTCTGCTTGGAGAAATAAAAGTGGATATTAGCCAGCACTAAATTTAAATTAGCGAAGCCAAACTGTACATTTCCCAAACTGTTACTCAACAAGAGCCAAACTCACTCGCTCTGAATAATAATAGAAAAACATTTGAATTCATCTGAACGGCGTGGTGCATTAAGTTACTTCTCACTGTTGACACTGAGGCACACTGTGGCTATAAGCTGTTGACATTTCTTTTTTGAAGAAGGCAAAGTTTAATCGGTTTTATTTGCATAAATACATATTTTGTACCCCAAAGTATATCTTTGCATTTGGATGACATGTAAATTAGCCAAATCTGGACACTCTTTCTCCAATGCTTTCATACAGAAGATCGTCACAGCCCATGCATTGCCTTCTGGTCACGCTGAAAGGTTACTATAGCTTTCCAATTGGAGTCATGTAAGGAAATTAATTATTTCTGGGAACGGCTACACTGTAAAATTAGTTTTGGGCAGCTGTGGGCTACAGTTTTTGCCATCTCTTCATCACGAGCTGACTGTTAATTAAGGGAACCTTTCAAGTCGATGGTGGAAGTATCGCGCCTCCATCTGTGCATCACTCAACCACTTTCATCGTAATCTCTCTCCACTACAAAGAGTGATGAGATAATTAATGTGCACTCATACAGCTCTATACCATGACAGATGCGTCCTACGAGTTTGCCAGCCGGCTACAATGTGACGGCCACACAAAGAGGTCAAGCGGTGTTTGTGTTAGTCAATATTAAAGTTTGGAAAGATAAGAACCATGAGGAGCCAATAACCTCCAGAGCTCTGGCACCAATGAAAAACGTTATTGATCTTCACATTCGATATTGCAAGACATAAATGTAATTCATTTATAATCTAAAAGGTTGTCAATTGAACATGTTAAATTAATGTGATTAATGTTCTGTTACGGCTATCAGACACATTGAGTCAATAAAATGAACGGCTGTGGACTGGAGGTCAGATGATGATAGGCTTATGTTTTATGAGACCATATATACAATATATTGACTTTAAACAGCACTTTTCGTCATGTCCAGTAAATGTTTTCACCTTCCTTAAAATAATAATGTCTGTAAGGGCATTTTTTATTCATAATCTTCAATTAGGGGCTTTTCTTAGCAAATGTTCATATATCCAATTCATTTTCATTTATTTATTGACTTATCCTATATATACTGTAAGTAAATTAACAGCCTTAGCTACAGTACAGTATAACCAATCTGGGCCCTCTTAGTTTTTTTGAGCCAAATCTGTTAAGTTTTTCATTAATCGGTTACTTCTCTTTTTTTCTGTTTAATATGCACAATGTTATCAGTTCTGTGCGCTAACCTTGCCACTTTTAAAGATTTTTGCCATTTTGTTACATGTTATTTTGTTACATGATAGATGTCATCAGCATCTTAGCACAATCGTGGACTTGCAGGCTCCTTACTGCTGCATTTTGTTATCTAAAGAATTAAAATGTCATCAGAAACGCTCACAACATTTTTAAACCCCATTATGATAATGTGCAGTTTACCTCTGCTGTTTAGAAATTGTATAGTTCAAAATTTGACAGTCTCAATGGTATATAAGTAGATTTATCTACTGTAGGTACAACAGGGTTCAGAGTTCACAGGGGTGCAGAATCACATGCTCACATATGATGTCAAATTTAGTGCAAAAATGCATTTCTCTAATAGTTTTATATAAACATATTTTTATGTTTTTAATATTTGCAATTCTTGTTGCTTATGTCATTTTATTTATGGATTTAAAATTACATACATCTTATTACACAACGGAGTTGTTTTGCAAATGCATTAGGTCATTAAATGGAATGCAAAAAAACAAAAACATAAAAATGCCATTTTAGATGTAAATTTAATGCCAATATGTCATCATTCTGATTGAAGTATTTGATATAAAAGTTATTCGTCACATTTATTTTGGTGAAGTCAGGGGGGCTCAGATTGTGTGAGTGCCATGAAAAATAACTGTGAATGCTCTATAATATTTTTTAATGTCTGTGTATGCACAAATTTCTGTGAGCTTTGCACACTATGCACCCTTAAAAAAAATGTTGCATGACGACTCTGTTTCACAACACGGCTTTAAGAAGACTGGAAAGACTTTTTTTATCTTGTCCTTTCTTTTGGTTCTCGCTGAGTTTCTTAGGTTCAATGCACAATTCCTGCCCCAGCGAACTATGATTATTTTAAGTCATTACCATGAAAGTCCAGGCAGTGCAGTTTATAGAGAATGACAGCGTGGAATAGATTCAATCTGAAAAATGAGGAAAGTCACTTACTTTAGTGACGCACGATGTACAACTCTCTATAGGACATGTGTAGCTTCTCTCTTGACCTTAATTTGTTTTCTCTCTCCTCCTGCAAATTTTATTTGACTTCAGACATTATTTAACCCTTTGTTGACATAGTCTATGTCATACATGATGTCATAGCTATGTTTCATCATTTTTGGTTTATCTGTATGTAAAAATAAATATGCACCAAATGAATTATTATGGTATGTATTAACTGAAATCTACCTTATAGATTATATCGTAGATAGATATTCATGTCGTTTCAAGTCTGTACTTTGTTGTTAATTTCAACCCCAAAAAAAGGTCAAAAGGGACAAACCCAAACCATTGGGTTGTAATTTAACCTGTGCAGGGTTGTTTTAACCCAAAATGCAGGGTTGTTTTAACCTTTGTTGGGTCAAATACAAACATTTTCTGGGTACATTTGTCCCAACAGCTGGGTTTGTCCCTTTTTGACCCAACACAGACTCAACCCAAGCATAAGAGTTGATGCTAATATTTTTCTGTGAAACACAAAAGTAAAACATTTTTAAGAATACAATACAATACACTGCCAGCAGCTGTTAGTGACGAGGGTCTGTCAAGTTCAAGAAAGGATTTGAAAGGCATACAAACAGCATAAAAGTAGTCATTAAAGTTTTATAGTTGAACTCCATGTGTGATAGAACAGAATGTGATTCAGTTTAAGTTGTACAGTTATCTTCACCTCAAACCATTACTGTGTCTAACATTTGTATGCATTCAGATTCAAAACTAAATCAGCAGTAACCGAACATGACGTTCCTTTTTTATCTTTATAAAGCTTCTTTTAAATCTCTGCTTTTGTGTTCAACAAGAAGAATTACAGTACCATAAAAAGTCACTTAATGTATAAATGTGCATAAATGTAAATAGTTTACGGGTTTAGACTGAAAGTAAATAAATAATTTACTAGGGGAACAATTCACTAAACATTTCATTTAATTATATTTTCCATTAAGTCATTATTATTTACATTTTCCATCCAATGATTTACTTTTACAAAGGTTGAAGTGACCTCTAAAACAGCTGGGTTATTTTTTATGTGTTGAACCCATTGGGTTGTAATTTGATGTATGCTGGGTTGTTTTAGCACATGGTTGAGTCAAATACAGATAACATTTAAGTCCATCAAACAAGGTTTGTCATGTGTTAAAAAAACAGCCTTTTTGATGTGTGTGTTTAAAGAGATATACTATTAAGAGTGCTATTTAAAAGAGTTATCAGGGTAGTCATTGTTGCAACCTTTATATACTGTATACTGCAATCCAAGTTTTATATCAACGTGATGCGTAGTTTCATTAAGACACTTGCTGGTTTTAAAGATAAGAGCCAGTTTTCATTTTGTAATGTAGATTGTAAAGTGCCATTATTATCTGCTTTATTATTCCCTGTGATTAGAGCTTCTAATGAATAGCCGTTCTGTATTGTTTAATGACGGCTAAATAAGCTCGGGTTTACCAAAATTCCCATTGATTTACCTCTGAATGAAAACGTGAATTTCACAGGCACACCATTCACCTTTCTTATAAAGAAGATAATGTAACAACTTCCAAAAGTAAAACTTTAATTCTAACCGTGAATTGGTGGTGGAATAAACATCTGCATGGCCAGGCCACCTGCTGGTGGTGCAGACCAGATGGAGGGCATGATGGGAAATTTGAAAGCATGACCATGAAATAATGATAAAATTATGACCTCACACAAAGCCTGTGATCCCTGCGTGATAGATGGCACAACTCGCTCAGTGAAGTAAACTTAAAATGAATTGCAGAGGACACAATTTAGCCACCCAGAGTTCAAGATGCAGAATAACAGCTGAGACCTCAACGCCAGAGAAAGAATTGAAGCGCTGTTATGTAATAATGTTCACAGTCTGACCTGATGGAGTTAAAAAAAGAGCACAGTCAAAGACAAAACTTCATCCAGAAATAAAACAGTAAAATAACTTTTTTATAAGATAATATCAAAGCAAAATTGACCCTGTTTACTTTAACACTTTACCATAAGGTTGTGTTTGTTAACATTAATGCATTACCTAACATGGACTAACATTTAATGATCTGTGTTAATTCACTGCAGTTATTTATGTTAGATCATTCTGTATTAACTAATTCTAATTCTTTTAATTTTAAGAATGTACAGCAAATGTTTAATTAAACTAAAGATGAATCAATGCTGTATAAGTATTGTTTATGGTAAGGTCATCCAGCCTGATCTCATGAGAACATGTACATGTACATATTTTACAAGTTGGCTAATTCATATCAATTCTTGCAATGTAACGAATTACATTTCTGTACGATTATCATAAAAAAATAAAACCTCATGCCTAACCTTAATGTCAGGGGCAAAAGGAAATTTTACAAAAATGTATGAATGTGGTTGTTTGAATTTATACAAATTTGTCAGGATCTTGTCTTGTATTACATCTAGTTCATTGTGACAAGGTTCTGACAGTACCATGTTTTGTGTGGGAACACGTGGCTATGGATTATTTATTATCAGGCCACGTGTTTTCCTTGTCCCGACACTTTTTACCCGATCCCTTACCTGTTATGATTTTCACCTGTTCCCCTCATTAGTTCTCCTATTTAAAGTCCTTGTGTTTGCTGTTCTGTGCATGTTTGTTTTCATTTGTTATGTTGTTTTTTGCCTGCGAGTACTTTGTCTAGCCTAGTCAAGCCATTTGTATATTTAGTGTTTAGTTCAGTCCAGTCTAGTTCTTTGTTAAGTGTCATCAAGTTAGTGTTTCTACACTGTAAAAAATTTCCCTGTAAAATAACAGTAAAGAGCTGGCAGCAGAGACGCCAGCAGTATACTGTTATTTTTACGGTATTTATACGTAAAATGACTTTACGGTAGTAGTCTGTAAACCAGAAAAACTGTATTGTTCTGTATTTATATAATTTACAGTAAAGAGCTGGCAGCAGAGACGCCAGCAGTATACCGTTATTTTTACAGTATTCATATGTAAAATTAATTTACGGTAGTAGTCTGTAAACCAGAAATACAGAATACTTCTGTAGTCACACTGTTAAATAATTTCACAGTCTAATAAAGTAAAAAATAAATGCATTTTTCTGTGATTTATTTAGAAATTAAAATAATATTGTTTAGGTTTAAAGTAACAACCTAAACAATATTATTGTAATTTCCAAATAATCACAGAAATATGCAGCATTTTTGAAATAACATAAATTTAGTCTCTAAAAATTCTTCATTGATATTTAAAATATCATTCTCCCATGAACTTGCCCAATGAATTCCCAGGGCTAAAGACAACTGCTTAAGATATGCATTATTGTGAATATTATGCAAAATAAGCAACAAAAACTTTCAAATCAAACACCTTTATTTCAAAGAGCAATGTCAATGTCAACATGAATACAAAAAAGGAAAGAAAATAAATCCTGTTGGACAATGTTGAAAAAGCTTTCTAGTAGTAAACAGAAACAGTAGTTTCTTGCTTTAGACTATGGCAATAAACGTACGTTCTTAAATTGCTCGTCAGAGACTGCCCCTAATCCTAACCAAATGTGAAGGGCATAACCTATAGTTTACTTTTTGAAAACATACCTAAGGCCATTTTGAAACTATTATAGTACAGTAGAACATTTTGTCAGGATGTATCAATAATAAGCATAAAAAACATTTAGGATGAAACCGTATAGGCACATGTGCCACTGCAAGCTAGACTTGCAGGTTACCTCTTAAAATTGTCCTGTGAGGTAGGTTTGTGTTTTTACATCTTAGTTCTTGTGGATCCAGAAGAGACGATCATCACTTTAGTAGCCGCTGTTCCTCTCTGCAGCATTATTCCAGTGCTGCCACTGTCAAAGAACAAAAAACAATTATACTCATAAATAAACTAAACAATCACAAATGTGAAGTATAAACTCCAAGCAAATGCTTATAAAGTTAAAAATACCAGTATAATTGTGGCAATGCCAGACTGTCAAAAAAATTTGAGAAAGATTATATACTCACCGATCTATATGAAGTTCCATTAAAAAGTCAAGGAGATTCTTCAGTAGCATGGCCACGTGTGTATTTAACTGCAGAAGATGACTTCTGGACGATCACACCTTTCTTCTTAGAGACAATCTTGTCTGATGATTTTGGCATTTGTTCCTCTCTCTTGATTTATATCGATGAAGTGCCTAAATCAAAAGCAATTAATTGTTTTTTTGTCTTTCGTCATTGCACAAATTGAGTGGATTTAAAGGAATAGTTTACCCTTTTGCCATATTAAACTATGTTATTACCTCAACCTAGACAAATTAATACATACCTATCTTTTTTCAATGCGTGCACTGTACAACATGTTGTGAATGTGTTAGCATTTAGCCTAGCCCCATTCATTCCTATGGTACCAAACAGGGAAGCCACCAAACACTTCCGTGTTTTCCTTATTTAAAGACTGTTACATGAGGAGTTATACCAGTAAGTATGGTGCTACAAAATAAAACTTTTTTTTGGTACCATAGGAATGAATGGGGCTAGGCTAAATGCTAACACATTCACAACACGCTGTACAGTGCACGCATTGAAAAAAGATAGGTATGTATTAATTCGTCTAGGTTGAGGTAATAACATAGTTTAATATGGCAAAAGGGTAGACTATTCCTTTAATGACATAAAATGGAATTATAATAAAGTCTATAGACCGTTTCAGCGGTAACAACATAAACAAGCCGCTGTCGCGGTCCGCACGTAACTTCCGGTAAACTCCGCTAATAATAAATAACAACAAATTCTTTAAACATAGTTTATTTATATAACAAGCAAACAAAACAACACATAGATTACCTAGGAAACCAAAACATTTGTTATTTTCGACGAGGCATTTGTTCAAGAGATCAGTTTAGCAACCAGTCAGACCATTAAAAAAACAAAACCGGAAGTAAGGTTCGGATCCAGACGTGTATCACGTGCGTCCGATGAAACCATCTATACCCTGTGTGTGTGTGTGTGTGTGTGTGTGTGTGTGTGTGTGTGTGTGTGTGTGTGTGTGTGTGTATGTGTTGAGGCTTGAAATGTACAGTACTAATTCCATTTTATGCATAAAATACAAACACATTAATTTAATTGTATATATCTATATAATGATGGCAGGGATTGAAGGGGTTTACCTCTGAATGAATTCCAGAGGGCAGGCTGTCTCATCTTGATACTGAAGGCTGAAAATGTAGTAGGTTGCAAACATAGCAGCAAGTCCAATTGCAAATGTTGGTGTGATGCCCTCAGAGCCCTTAAAGGTGATCATCCAACCCTTAATTGTGACTTGCCTTGTTGCACTTGAAACTTAACAACATGGAAATACTTGTTACCTTGTGTAAACATTTGTAAACTTAAGATGAATGGATAAAATATACAATGTGTCTATCAATGATTCTAAATTAAATGTATATTACCAGGTATCAGGCGAGGACTTGCAGGAAGACTGAGAGTTGTCTCAACGTCAGCTGCAGTGGCAGACACCTGAAGGGAACAAATACATTATCCTTACCATAATAAGATTTTTAAGAAGAAAATTTATAAAAAGGACAATAATTAGTAAACACTAGGTGGAATGTAACCAAGACGTGAACGAGGTACCTACAATCAAACTTCTAAATAGATTTGACATTCAAAATTTAAAGGGTAACAATTTATTTTTTTTACTCCATGTTGTCACACGTAGCTTACATGCAGCTTCCTTTGAGCCAAAAAAATATTTACACCTCTCTTTTTACATATGTAGTAGTACTCCCACAAACTAGTACACACATTGCATTCACAAAGAGTCCAGAAAGACAATATTTTCACACCAATTTGGCGTTTAAAAAGAAAAATGCAAAGCCTTGACTATTCAACTTTAACCAAACTACAATTAGCTTTATTTTCTTGTTAACTGTTTGTAAAACACTTTTCATTAAAAGTCGACACAAACAAAATAAAACTCACCAAAACCATCTTGGATAGTCGATGTTCAAATAATCCTATGGTTTGGTTAAAGTAAATTTTTTAATAAGTGTTGTTTCTCAAATTCAGAAGTAGCCTACGGCTAACTTTATACCAAAATTAAACAAAATACCACTCAAAAGTAATATTGTTTTGGCTATTCAAATCTAAGCCTCACTGTTCAATGACATGTTTAAATCCCTAGCAAGAGAAGCTTCTATCAGTTGATATCAAGCATTTTTGGCAATATGAATAAGATTTGAATTACCTTTTCATTTGTAGATGCAAGACCCGATGAATTTGATGAAGAACACTTGAGAATGTGCAGCACGTCATCTCAATTGTACGTCCTCTTCTGGAAAATCTCCAATCCAAATAATGGTTCCCGAAATTCCATCCAGGGGTTAATGACAAATTAGTTCTGTATTTTTTTAAAGAAAATTGACCAAAAGCAAAAGGCTAGCCTCAATTTATAAAACTAATATTGCTTCTGACCGTGCTCCAAATTCCCCAGTCAACATGCATTTTCGAGAAAATACTGTATTGTCCTGTAATTTAAAACATCAACTTACTGTTGAGGGCCTCTGTCTTGTTGCTCCAATTTAAGCAGCCCACAATGCATTGCTAATTACAGTACTAAACTGTTTAACATGAAAACAGTATTTTAGTGTTGAAAATTGGCTGTAAATTTACGGCAATTGCTTACAGTGTAGTCTTTGTTATATTTTCCTGTTTATGTTGTTTTGCTCCCTCGTGGGTTTTGTTTTTCTTGTTTAAATAAATTGTCAGTGTTCATTCATCTCTGTCTGCGCTTGGGTTCATCTGTCTCAATCCTCACACAAATTAATGCCAAATCAGAAAAAAATGCATGAATTGCCATGAGATAGTATTGGTTTGCATTAACTATGATAACTTATAGAGTACAACCTTATTGTTTTATTACAATTTGACATATTATTAGTGCTGGGCAAAGATTAATCGCGATTAATCGCATACAAAATAAAAGTGATTTTTTGCATAATATATGTGCGTGTACTGTGTCTAATTATTGTGTATATTTAACCACACACACATTCATATATTCATTTCAGAATTGTTTTACTTATATATATTTTTTTTAAATTTATTTTTAATATAGAATATATAAAAATATCAATAAATATATATAAACATGTAAATGTTTCTTAAATACATACATGAATGTGTGTGTATTTATTTATACATAATAATTACACACAGCACATACTCATATATTATGCCAAAAATCACTTTTATTTTGTATGCGATTAATCGCGATTAATCTTTGCCCAGCACTACATATTATATATTATATAAACAGGATTGTTTCCTCCATTTTATGAAAACATTGTGCATGCTGAAAAACAGACCAATCTCAACATAACACCAACTGTGACATTACAGTTGAGATGTACGCCCCCCCAATATTAAATTACACATTAAACTATTTACAATGTTGTTACAATGATAAAAACAAAGCTGTGACTGTTGAGTTAATGCTATATGCTAGTAAACGCTATATGCTAGTTAATGCTATATGCTAGCGTTAAGGCTGAAGTTGTTCTATTGACGTTACAGTTACGTTTTGCAGGTCCATACTGAAAAAACACAAACTTACCACTCAGAAACGTCCATTAACAATCTCCAAACAATTGATTATTTCAAAGTCTGATATAGACTCAAATATAGGATCTGTTTACACACACACAGAGCTACTGAAGGAGAAACAGCCAATCAGAGGAGAGCTCTACATTATTATTCATGACCCTTTTAAATAAGGTAATAATAGACCATTTCATTATAATGGCAAATCCTAGGGTTGTAAATGGACATGAAAAACTGACTCTGGATTATTTTTTGCACTTAATAAAGACACAAACCTTCTGTGTAGATATCAGAAAACAATTTAACAGATTATTACAATGTTTTCTTTGGTTCCTTTAGAGATTAATAATAACAACTGATGATATGAGCCTAAACTTCATTCTTGACAGTAATCTTCACAGTGAATGCAGTCACCCTACAAACTCCAAACCAATGGACATAATCAAGTTCTGCCCTTTTCTAGCTAAATATCTCTTCTGCCTAGAAATACTGTATGTTATATTACAGAATGAAATGGCTTGTGAATGTCATTTCATGTTCACTGCTCATCTTGAGTAGATTATCTTTTTAAAAGCTAAATTTAAAAGCCGTCTTTTCACGCTGCTTAATTTCAGTATTAGCCACTAAGCCATAGCTCAGATTTTCTTATTCCATCAGAAACACACAAATACTCTGTAGAAGCTTACACACTGCTTTCAGTGAACCACATTCATAAATGCTGTGTATTGTAGTCCTGTTTCATTTATTGTTGGGATTATATTACTCAACACACAAAGTAGGATGCTCTTCAAAAAAATACAGTATAGGAGAGCAGGGCACAACCTAACGCTTTTGGCTTATTTAAATACGTTAAATAAATTATATTTTTACACAATCAACACACACAATTCAATTCAATTCTGTCTATAGACGGTTTCAACAGTAACAACATAAACAAGCGGCTGTTGTGGTCCGCACATAACTTCCGGTAAACTTGGCTAAGAATAAATAACAACAAAGTTCTTTAAACGTAGTTTATTTATATAACAAGCAAAAAAAACAACGTATAGATAACCTAGGAAAGCAAAACATTTGTTATTATCGATGAGGCATTTGTTCAAGAGATCAGTTTAGCAACTAGTCAGACCATTAAAAATCTGAGACCGGAAATAAAGTTCGGATCCAGACATGTATCGCTTCAGCGCACGTGCGTCCGATTAATAGGACTATATACTAAAGGTGGATATTGTTTATATAAAAGATATCTACACATTCATATATCCATCATCCTTCATCTAACCATCTTTGTATTAAGGGCATTAATGCACAGAAATACATTTTTTTGAAAGGGCTAAATAATAAATCCTAATAGTGAGTTTCCCTTGATATTGTATTAACAGTTATCATTTTGATGAATAGTAATAATTACATTGTTCAGTATGAGGGACTATTAATAGTTTCTTGGATTGTTAAATAAAACCGCTAAATAGCTATTCTCAATAACTAAATGAATGTCCACATGTAATGTTATTCTTTGCATTGCTCTGTAGTTTACGTACAGTCCTGCTGTGATTTTGTCTTCAATGTATTTGCATGTACGAGACCGCCTGTGTCTGTTACCCGAGTTACTGCAGTGCGTTCATCTCTGGGCAGAAATTCACAGCGGTAACTGAAATGTGAATGTGCTTTAAAAAACATTAAATAAATAAATAAGCCAGGTGGTCTTGATGTTATTACCCGTGGTAATCTTTTCATGCAAATCATAGCTTTCAGATATAAATTGTCTATCACTTAAAACAGTTAAGAGTATTAGCGGCTGCTGTGGCTCGAACAAATGGATGAATGCCAGTAACCCACACATAGACTCTCTCCTCATTTGGCTGGCTGGATGCACACGGCGAGGGTTACCATGGAGAACGGAGGTGGCACGACTCCCACTTCATATTCACAGCCCTGGATGGCAAAACCCTCTGCTGCGCTGCACCAAGGTGCCTGTTTACTAGAAAGAATAATGTGTCCTAACTGCGCTAAATTAGCTCATCAGGACCACTTATATAAAACTACACACAGGTAAAATAGAGAAAATGAAATACAGGAGAGAGACACAGGCAGGAAAAAGGACCGTTGTGAGCCCTCGGGCAGCTTTCTGACTAAAAGCCCTGTATCTTTAAAGCGCTGCTCTGTGTTAAGACACTCTCTCTGTCCGCTTTACCTCAGGGGAGATTATCTGGACCGGCTCTACCTCAGCGACCTCCCTTTTGTTTTAATTATCCATCGTCTAACAAGGAGAAATGTATGCCTCTTCTGCTTTTGGTGTCTCCCCCCGGGCTCGCTCTTTTCCCCACCACGGTCATCATTACCTGCTGGCCCTACGGCTGTAACACTTTTCAATGTTTTTAAGATTGTTCATAATCTGATGCTTTTTCTCTTGACCGTATTCTCGTTAGAGCAGAGTCATTACCGTCTTCTCTGTGAAAATGATTCCTTTGACTCTAGCTGCTGATTCTTTGAGTTAACATGATAGACATCTAACACACTGTAAAACACAGATCCAGTACTGTAGCTTTTCACAGTCCGCTAATTTAACAGGGTTAACAGGGTCCACTGGAGACTGGAGAGAAATGTCAACAGTATTTTTGTGTTGTTGAGCTGGGGACGGTGCTCTAAGCAAACCATCTGTTTCTCTACCTGACCTTTCCTTTAATTGCTCAAATTGGACTGAAATGAAACTCTGCCTCCAAAGTAATGCTTGTCCGGTGTCGTCGTGAACGAACAAACGATTAAATGTGCAAAACAGCAGTGTTGCAGACTTTACTAACTAAAGATAGCAACATTCACACAATCCAGTTACTTTCAGTAATACAGCAGTTGTAGCGGAGTTGAATAGGTTGTGGTGGAGTTGAATTGGTTGTAGCGGAGTTGAATTTGTTGTAGCGGGGTTGAATTGGTTGTAGCGGGGTTAAATCGGTTGTAGCTGAGTTGAATCAGTTGTAGCTTAGTTGAATTGGTTGTAGTGGAGTTGAATCGGTTGTAGTGGAGTTGAATTGGTTGAAGTGGAGTTGAATTGGTTGTAGTGGAGTTTAATTGGTTGTAGTGGAGTTTAATTGGTTGTAGCGGGGTTACATCTGTTGTAGCGGAGTTGAATCGGTTGTAGCGGAGTTGAATTTGTTGTAGCGGGGTTGAATTGGTTGTAGCGGGTTTAAATCGGTTGTAGCTGAGTTGAATCAGTTGTAGCTTAGTTGAATTGGTTGTAGTGGAGTTGAATCGGTTGTAGTGGAGTTGAATTGGTTGAAGTGGAGTTGAATTGGTTGTAGTGGAGTTTAATTGGTTGTAGTGGAGTTTAATTGGTTGTAGCGGGGTTACATCTGTTGTAGCGGGGTTACATCTGTTGTAGCGGTGTTGAATCGGTTGTAGCAGAGTTGAATTTGTTGTAGTGTAGTTGAATTGGTTGTAGCGGGGTTACATCTGTTGTAGCGGAGTTGAATCGGTTGTAGCGGAGTTGAATTTGTTGTAGCGGGGTTGAATTGGTTGTAGCGGGGTTAAATCAGTTGTAGCTGAGTTGAATCAGTTGTAGCTTAGTTGAATTGGTTGTAGTGGAGTTGAATCGGTTGTAGAGAAGTTTAATAGGTTGTAGCAGAGTTGAATAGTTTGTAGCAGAGTTGAATCGGTTGTAGCAGAGTTGAATCAGTTGTAGCAGAGTTGAATCGGTTGTAGCGGAGTTGAATCGGTTGTAGCGGAGTTGAATCAATGTAGTGGGGTTAAATCATGTAATCTGATTATTATGTAAGTAAGAAATAATTGAATCCAGTCCTTTGAATGATTTGAAAACAACGCACCCCCAATGTGCATTTATTAAAAAATAATGCATACCGATGGAACATGTCTTAACCAGTCAGAATAAAGCTTAAAACAGCACCCTGGTATATCTTAAAAATATAAAACGCTACTTGCTACTGTAGCTTTAAGGGTTAAAGGACAGCTTGATATTGAAACTGTAGTTTGCCAAATATACTCCTAATATAAACTGGCATCGCAATACTGCAAACAGCAAATAAGAGGAAAAATAAAAAGGAAACAGAGATGAAATAAATCTCAGCTGCTTCCCACCTGGCTCTGTTCGACAAGTGAACACCTGCTCCATCAGGTTCACTACAGATGGCTGAGGTGAGTCTTTTGTCTGTTAGTAGGAACCCTTTTCTCACTCCATCTCTGTGTCTCTCACCCTCACTGGCCCTTTTTCAAAGAGCATACTAGAGCTTTTACAGTATGTATAATGTGAGCTGTATGGATTTTTTTCAGTATGCTTGGGATGGCCAGATGACCAACTGCATTTGCTAAAATGTGCCGTATGCTACCAAAATATTTCCACAAATCAAGATTTGAATGTAAAATAAATGGATTTTATGTCTGAGCTATAACTGGACATCACTTATTAATTACAACATGCAATATATTGAAGTCACATGACAAAAACAGCATACAGTTCCACTTTAGAGTATAGATACAGTAGCAGTGGTGGCCGGTGACTTCTCTTCAGAGGGGCGCAAATTCAAAACATATGTTCGAAATCTCATGTGCTTGACTCGTCATGTTAAAATGTTTTTGTTGCGCCGAACACATATTTTGTTTTCATGACGAGTTACACACATGTGGGGCTACAGTAAATGTGTAGAGCTTCACATCGTGTGCCCTTGAAACAGAAGTCACTGGCCGCCACTGACTACAGCATGAATCTAACCTTTTCTAGCATATTTACTACATATTAAAAGCAGTATTGAATCCTAAAAGTGTTTCTTTTGTGAAACAAGTGCATGTAAATGTAAAAACATCTTATTCAACAAATCATCTTAGATGTTCAATACAGTCGATTCAGTCATATCTAAAATGAGAGGCCTGACACTGTATGCGCTCATGTATGAAATATAACAATATATGAACTGTTCATGTATTTGAACTGAATGATTGCAAATGAATATTTTCTGGATTTCTTCAATATTCTAACACTACATTTGTCTTCATAAGGCAGATGGTGGAAGTAGAAATGAGGTAAAGAGTGTTTCTTGGGTGTGAAGTCTTCAATCCAAAACGTTTTCCACGCTCAACACTTTTAATTAACATGTTTATCCATGGACATTAATACAGTGCTAATTGCAAGATGTTTATTTCACAGCATTCAATTAACATGCTCTGTATCCAGCAGAAGAAATGACTCATCCTTACTGATCATTATGGAGCTGAAATCTTTCTTTTTGCGTCCTAACAAACAGAACTGTTAGACCAGTCGCAGTGTGTCCACGCTCCAGATTCGTCCATGTGCAGTATTCAAGTACTTGTGAAATAACACGTTTCAATATAGGCTCTGATTAGAAATGCAACCCTCCTGCCGGGACTGAACAAAGATTCATTTGGATCCTCTACTTTTATAAGGCGGCTTCTCGCTATTTTGCAGTGTTGTAAAGCAGCAAAACATGTTATAGAACAAACAATAGAGACAAATATGTTAATTTTAAGATATTTTGTTTATCAGCACATATAACCTGGCATGATCCATAACATCAACAAGCCCAACAGAAGCCATGTCTTTATTTCCAATTATACCACAGGGCTGTTAAATGGTTTATTCTGATTGGTTGAGAAATGTTTAACAGTTATGCATTATTTTTTGATTATCCTATCAAATGTCTTAAAATAACCAACTTAGCAATGTCTGTGGTAACTGTGGTATAAAAGAAATAATTGATAACGGTCAGTTGAATAATTTGAAAATAATGCACACCCGCAGTGTAACTTTGATTCACATTGTGCCGCATTACACACTTTGGGTGTGCATTATTTTCGAATAATTAAACAGCCTGTTGTCAATTATTCCTTACATAAACACACACCTGACCTGTCAAATGTCTTAAAATAACCACCTGAATAATGTCTGTAGTAACCGTGGTATAAGAGGAATAATTGATGATGGGCTGTTAAATTATTTGAAAAGAATGCACACCCGCGGTGTAACTCTGATTCACACTGGTGCCCCATTATACACCTTGGGTGTGCTTTATTTTCGAATAATTAAACAGCCTGTTGTAAATTATTCCTTACCTAAACGCTTAAATGTCTGTAGTAACCGTGGTATAAGAGGAATAATTTGAATTATGTAAGGAATAATAAAAACATAAATAAAAAATAATAAGTTGGGTGTGCATTATTTTCAAATAATTCAAAGGACCAGATTTAATTATTCCCCTTATACCACGGTTACCACAAACATTGCTCTGGTGGTTATTTTAAGACATTTGACAGGTCAGGTTAAGAAAAATAGTCAACACCTTTGGAACATTTCTCAACGAATCAGAATAAAGCATTCAACAGACCTGTGGTATAAGTAAGGAATAATTGACGACATGCCATTGAATTATAAGAAAATAATGCACACCCAAGGTGAAACCGCGGGTGTGCATTATTTTCAAATAATTCAAAGGACCGGAGTCAATTATTCCTCTTATACCACGGTTACCACAAACATTGCTCTGGTGCCTATTTTTAAGACATTTAACAGGTTAGGTATGCGGTTATCAGAAATTAATGCATACCCACGGAACATTTCTCAGCCAATCAGAATACAGCATTCAACAGACCCGTGGTATAATTGATAATAATGCACACCTAAGGTACTAATGTGGCACGACACATATAATTTTCCCACATATAAAGCCGCTTTAAAAGTGAATTACCAACTCACTCCTCACCCCATCTCAAGAAGAGAGAAAACTATCATTTTGTTTTTATATTTTTTTTACGATCTGTTAGGGACAAATGAAAACTAAAAAAAGAATCACCCACCCGTACGAGACTCTTCCTCTCTGTAAAATTGAGATTGTCAGGTTCAACCGGGGTAGTGTATGTGAGTTTGGGCAGGGTTTAGCGGGGTCAGGATAGGTTTGCTGTAGAGAGAGTCGCTAAGGGCGGCTGGCGTTAGGGTCACGGGCCTGCAGATAGCTGGGTAATGAAGCATTCCACACAGCTGGTGCTTTCCCAGGCATCCCTGGAGTAACACCATTGAAAGAGGAAAGGTCAGCATTAGAAAGCAAAAAGAGCAAAAGACAGAAAGGGACATGGAAAAACACAGCAAGAGAGAGAGCCAATGAGGGCGTGAGCGAGCAGGAAAGAGAGCAAAGTAAAGTAAAAATAATAAAGCTAGATTTGAGCTAGTATTGATGATGGGAGCAAAAAGTGCACATGGCTGAATATGTACTGTATTTTACAAAGTAAGAGTGCACTCAAAAAAATAATAAAAACTACTTTGAGATAAACAAAAAAGAAGAAGAAGAAAGTGAATAAAGCAGTGTACAGCCATTACACAAAAGAAATGGACTATGGAGTTCATCTCATCTCACTGTACTACAGTCATACGATAAAGTAGTGAAGGGAAACCAGAAAGAATCAATAATCTGAACGAACAATCTGTTCCGGGTACTTTATGATGTGACTGTGGTAATTATTACCTGATCAATAAAGAGTTTGTTGTGTAAAGGAGGTTTTATTTAGACATTTTAAATGCATGCATAGAGATTGGATGCAGCAGTTTATTATCCAGCGGGCCTGTGTGCTCTTATCATTAAACACGCTCAAATGTTGTGACAAACAGCCATGAAGGTAAAAGCAGGACAATAAACTAAAAGTGACAGCAGAAATCTCTGCCCAGTTTGACTTTCTATTTACTGTTACTGTAATCGACAGGCTCAAGTTCTGCGTGTCAAACTGCGATTGACTAACACAAGGTTGTGGTTGCCAAAAAACATGCTATGCATAATAAATGTGTGAATTTTAAATGAACATCAAGTTTCTTGCATATTTCATGAGACTACACGCTCCTCATGTCCAGTTCATCCTCGCTGCTTCCTCTGCTGATATGCAGTTATCGCTCGCTCTTCAAATATTTTCAATAACAGGATACTCGTAACAGAAATGTGAAACTGAGATAAAACAGATTTCTCTAAATAAATTCTAACCTGACATTCACTCAGTTGCCATGGGAATCACACGCACCTCTGATTGTGTCACCCGGGTCATCCGCCCTCCCAAACCGCCTCACCTTGTCACAAGAAGCAATTTATCCATCCTGAGATGTGAAGACCAACACTATTTTCTTTTGCTTATTTGTGCCCTTGGATGTCAATGGTGTGCCCTGGGCACATGAGGTCAATATTAATGGGTAAATACAAACAATCGCACAGCCATATTTTCACATGATATTTCAGTGTTAATATCTGCACCTTAAAGGTCCACTGTGTAGATTTTAGCGGCTCAGTCCACAGCTCACCCCTCCCTTTTGAAATGCATAGAGAAGCTACGGTAACCACCACAGAACGAACACGGCATCGTCTGAGACAATATAGTGACAAAACACCATCTATAGAGCAGTTTGTCCATTTAGGGCTACTGTAGAAACACAATGGCGTGAAATGATGACTTCCATGTATGTAAATAAAAGCAGCTCATTTTAACAATACATTTAATTTTGTAGGGTCTTTATACACCACCCATAATGTATATTATATTGCATTTATGTCTAGAGATCCTTAGAAAAGTTACACCATGCATGTTAAACACAAAACACCTGCAGTCTGGTTTAAACAAAAGCTGTGTGCTTTTAAACAGCACTGTTCTGTTAACTTTACAGTTCAATAATGTCTTTTAAAATAAGTAAGCCTCAGTATAGATATAAAATCTAATTTGTCAGGTGATATTAATAAAAAGAAGGTGGAATTGCATTTAGAAATGTAAGTTTCTACAGATTATGACAGCTATATTAGATCAAAAAATGGAAAAGAACATTGATGAGGTGACTTCTTCACATTTATCTAACTATCATTACTAACATTACTTTTACATTTACTCTTGAAGGAAAACAGCTTTTCTTGAATGTGTTCAATTCATTCCTATGGCTCCAAACTAAAGTTTTATTTTGTGCCACCATACTCGTGTAACTACTCAGGTAAGAGTCTTTAAATAGGGAAAACATTGAAGTGTTTGGTGGCTTTTAAATTCATCACTGTTTGGACCCATAGGAATGAATGGTGCTAGGCTAAATGCTAACACATTCACGATGAATTAAGATTACAAAGATTAAAAATGCATGCATTGAAAAAAGATAAAACACTGTGGTGTTTTCCTTTAAAAGTTTGAATTCATTTTAATGAATTTTAAAATACATAGTTTATTCCAATCTCTCAAATGTTGCTGTTTACATTACTATTCAAAATAAAGGACATAAAATGACATTGAGGCTGTTGTAGATACATTCACTGAAATGTCTTCTTGTTATGTGTCTGATTTGTAGTTCAGTGTCTGTCTGCAGCCCATGGTCCAGGAGAAATATTTTCTTACTTTATTAAGTTTTGCCATAAAGAGCTGTTCAGGTGTCTGATTGCTGTACAGTTTCCGTATGTCTGATTTCAGAAGTCTGATGTATTCTTTGGTGCAAAATAGGAATTGCGGCATGCAAGTTATGCTTCAGTCGATCAGCAGGGCTTTACCTGATTTGCATTATTTCTATAGTTAAACAGGTGCTAAAACAACACAGAGAGCATTTGTAAACAAATAAACAAACCTTCTTTGATCTTTGTGTGATTATCAGCATTGATCACAGCTTCAATGACTCGTATCTGCATCAGTCAATTAACCTTGTTTAAAAAGATTTACACTTTTTACACATACATGATTTTACCACACATACATTTACTTTAATTTTTAAAACACACTGAAACGATTAAAATCAACGTGTTGACAGGACTAATATGTTAATTATTTATGCATTACCAGCTTTATAGACGTACAGACTGTAAAACTCAGATCTCACGTTTGTTATGAATTTGAATATAAATATTGCTCTTCAAGAAGCTTTACGACACATTGCTTTACAGCAGTGATATCAAAGCTCATTGGCTCTTGCGTGCCATGTCACAGATTTGCGACATTGCCATCTTTCAGTCGATGTACTATTGAATTTGAAATGTGCGTCTTGATAGAGAGAAGCTGGATTAAAGTTCTGGTGGATTAATAACTTTAATATTTCTCTGTACTTTATAAGAGACTGCAGAACATTTTAACTACTTTTTTCAAAACTACTTTTGGTACTGCTTTTGATATTTCGCAATAAATAAATGATTGTAATAACATTTGTCTGTCTTAATGCTTTTTATTTCTAACAGTACATGATTTTAATAAACTGTTTAGGAGGAGGACTGTAGCATTTCTGTCCTTTATGTTGCTCAACTTAAAAATGATACATTATGTATTTTACATTTTTTGGTATGAGAAGGGTTTGGGTTTAGGATGGTTTGGGGTAGGGTTAGGGTGGTAACATTATCGATGGGGAAATTATGCCGCAATCTTTTGTAGCTGTAAAAACTTAATAATGTTATAATTAAATGTTGCAAATACAAAAAATAAGGTTTGTGTTTTGAAAGTTACGTATTAACAGTTAGACCAGGTTGAACACTCAGCACAGAGAATACAAAACACGAGGACAGAGTTTAAATAGAATAAAATAACAGGTGACAAGTTCATTCACTACACACGTCTGTGTTCACCCCACCCATCACAGACTCATCTGAACCAGGCTCCCTTTTCCATTTTCATTACAGTGGTTCACAATGAAGGTCAGTCTTTATGAATCACATGAGAACAGAGACGTTTCTTTATTCCTGCATAATTAAAGCTCAGCCAGTGCACACTGGCGAGAGTTCTCACGATTCAATAACCGACAGAGATAAATCATCTCAACTCCACAGCCGCAGGAGGCAAAAGACTGTAATAATGTAAAACACAAAAACCCCCAACATGCACACGCGGCGTATTACTGATGGTAAAAACACCAGGTCACAGTCAGCAGAAAGCAACGGGGACAAACATACAGTGAATGAGAAATAGAAATCAAGGTTGGCTAAATTAAGACAAGGTTCTTTGAGATGTCATGCATTGAAAGAGTGTGATTAGAGTTAATTCCCATCTTCAAAAAGTAGACGCTTTAATTATCTAGAAGAATGCCAAGATCACCTCTCCGCTCTCCAGCTTTCTTATCCAAAACACTGATGTGACCGCAGATTATTGGAGGTCTGCCGGCCCGCGCCAACTCTTTATAAATGAGTCTGCTGGTACTCATAGTGACTTCTAATAGAAATTACAGTTACACATTACAATCTTCATATTACAAGTTCTTATAATTACTACCGTAATTAGTAGCAGCTCCACAAATTCATTAAATGATAAGTAGTTCATTAGTATTACTCAGCAATTACTTGCATTATACCACAATGAATATGCTAATTTACCACGTGAACAATTTCGCTCTCAATACATTATTGTTTAATTTAAATAAATTACAAAGAACTTAGTTTTTTTTCTGGGTGCTTTATATTCCGTTCAACTACCTTCATTAAATATTTTGCTCAGAAATTTCTAATCTATTAGGACATGGCTCATTTGTTGCCCGATTAGATGAAATAAGGCCAGATAAGGCTCCTCGCAGAAATGCTAATCGCTTATTTAAACACGCAGACTCAAATTCATAGACATTTTCATCAGTGCCAACGTGTCTCTGAATCCGCACAAGAATTCATTTCAAGCATTAGGACAGAACTTGCATGCCAATAAATTGCATTTATCAGCCGTTTGCTTATTTGTGCCAAAGCCGAAAGACAAGCGCACGGCCAAAGTCCTCGCCTCGTGCCATCGATCATGATGTTGGATTAACAACCACGCCCCCTCGATCAAAACAATTACCATTAAAGTTCAACTTGTTGATTTTATTCCCAAAGGCCATAAATCACTTCACTGTGTACAAAGTTTCCATCTGCATGGCTCATGTCATGTTTCTCTACTATACTGTACTGTAGGTTTGATTGTTTTTACCTTTTCCACCTTCTTCTTGCTCTCTTGTTTTCTTTCTGTTCAAACCTTTCAGCCTTTTGCCTAATGCAGCTGCTACATTTCAAATCTTCAGAGCGCCACACCATAATTACATTTGGTCAATAAAAGTGAGTCGTTTCAAAATGAGATCTTGGTATAAAATATTGATCCTAATATTGATTGGTGTTTCAGCTTCTATTTGAAAGATGCCATGTTGCAGTGATCACACAGAAACAATTTTAAATATGACAAATATATGCACACATGGATACTTTTTAAATGAATTTACAATATTCATAGTGGGGTCCAAATGTATGGGATTATTTATGTATTAGGGATGGGAAGAGACCCTAATTCGCTTGGTGCATCAGCATAAAACCTTAAAGATGCAATGCATGGGTTTATAATGTGCATCGGATACAAATTAGCATTTGCATCCCCATGCATTGTTTTTAACCTATTTTGCATTGGTAAAAAAAAAATTTTTTAAATGTATGTATAATTATTAATAGATGCACTATACTTTTAATTTTTAGAAGCTGACCAATATTTTGACATTGCTTTCTCCTCTCTAAACTGTTGCTAGTTGCTGCTGATGTATTATCTGCTGATGTATCACAACACTATGAAAATCGAGGCATGTCATGAAAGTCACATAGAGCAGAAAATAACATGGCAGAGCTGCATCCTCCACCAAGTAATTCCAATGTGTGGAAACGATCTGTTTTTTATTGCATCATACTGCATTGAATGACATCGTGTTGAACCGAATCGAAATCGGACTGCACTGCATCATAATGGGGTGAATCCTGTTGCATCGGTAGCTGCTTCATCAGGGAGCTACACTGCGACCAAAATGGTCGCATATGCGACCTTTTGAACTGCCGTTGCGACCCTAATTTTTATTGGGTCGCAAATGTGCTACCTAATGTTTTAGACAATATGCTAAGATTTACTATGAGCATTTATTAAAACAGAAATGTGGATTTTAAGAATACGTTTTATAACATGCTCTGAGCCATCAACACGTTGGCTTCATTTTGCGTGAAAGCACGTCGTGTCTCTCCCTATGAGTGTGCGTTTGCGTGCTCAGCTGTTTCTCAATGAATTGGGTGCGACACGACGCAAGCGCAGTGTCTTCCATGTTTCTGAACTTGAGCAGAGGTCTTTCTTCACTGAGGACGCGGGACTCGTATGGTTCCGGGTTTATATTTTAAATGGTCTGTCGGGTCCGGTTAGGTTCTAGTTTAATTACTTTGGGTCCCAAGTCTGATTAATGTTGTGTTTATAACCCGAGTCGATCGGAAAACGGCCATGAGCGCTACCGCGCTAAAGCTCGAGTGCAGATTCAGCGTGCCTTCGGTTTCTATGGCGATGGTTCTTGTTACGACCACGCGCTGCATTTGCTTTTTATGATCTTATTATTAATAAACCATATCTTTTCTAAAACCATATCCATATTAAGTTTGGACAGAGATTGTAGCCAGTGTTCGAATTATGTCAAAGCTTATGGGGGGTCCCCTAGCTAAGCCCCACCCCCCGGCCAAGCTCCACCCCCCTCATTATAGGGTTGCTGTGATTTCACAACGTAAGATGTGATCGTCCTTGATCAACAATCATCTGATCCTGGTTTTAATCAAAGAAACCCCAAATTACCCTTAACTCAAACTCTAAAAAAATGTTTACCCCTCAAATTTGTGTGAAACACTGGCAAGGGCAGAAATTTTAAACAAAATAGGGGTGACATAGGGTGGACTCATTCTTAAATTACATAATTTTACTATATAGTAGTGGTTAAATGGATGATCACATTGCGTTTTTTGAGTCATAGATCGAATAATTTTCGGATCAGCAAAACTGGAAATTATTAGCATATAAAAATAGAAAAGAACAAAGTTACAAATAAAGCAAGATCTAACAGTAGTATTTAGGTACATAAATAGAATCAAATGAATAATAACACTGTCTTCTTCACTGTATAAATTAAATATAATTAATCTTTTTAAAGATACATAATTTTAAAGATAGTTATCATGCCACCAGGTTGAAGGTTGCTGTCCCCAGCACTCACAGCAGCCCCATTCGCGTAATTTGCGGGTGGTATACGTCCCCACCGCTTTATGACCTCAACTTCCGACCACAAAGTAATTCTTGCGTTCATAATCATAATTAGGGTCCATATTCATTTAAAACGCATGGACAACGCATGACGCGCCGCCGCCTTCTGCTTTTCAAAGAGGTCGCCTGTGAACACGAGTTTTGTTTTAGACGCGTCTATATTTGAGTGCACTTGCCGCACGTTTAGATTTAAAATAAACTTGAGCGCAACTTGATACGAACGGCCTCTAAAAGGTAAATGTCGTATTTTTTATATCTACCGGTAAGATATATATGTAACAATGATTTATCTATTAATAGTTATTCTTCATCTATTTCATGCAAAACTCTAGGGGAAAAATATAGGGGAAAACATTTGTTCCTTTTCAGCAGTTTTTGAATAAGTTTAATTGAATAATTTTAAAATAACTTATGGTAGGGCTGCACGATTATGGCAAAATCATAACTGTTTTAGACTATTTGCATTGAATTGGAAATGATATTTTTGGAAAATATATTAATTGCAAGGCTGCAAAGAATAGTGCACTGAGGATTTAATTATATTATTTTAATATAGTCAGTGGTGAACTAAAGTGGGCCGGTCTAAGACATGAAACTCCAGGGCTGAAAAGGAGTCCCACTTCGTCCCTGCATGTTACATTTTTCCAAGGTTTAAAAAAACACATGCAAAAAAAACTTTCTACAAATAATTATTTATTTCTGAAAGATGTGTAGTTGAGCGATAGGCTAAGTATTAAAGAGACTATCATTTATTATCATTTAAGCGTGATTTCTTCTGCTTTCCCAATAAAATATTTTGTGTGACTGGGTTGACCAGCCGTCAGTCTGAGTGGATAGCTTTGCCACTGTTATGAAATAATTGTTTGAGAAGATTTTTTTAAAAACCCTTAAACCTAAAGATTACTAAAGATTCTTACCGCAACTGAGGTAAAAAATACTCCACACGCAGATAGAGACATTAACTCGTCTGTCAATTCCTCCAGAAAACAGCATGAGGCGCACTTGCGAGTTTCTTTATTTCAGACAGAAGTCATTTGAATTATTTTATTGCGAAATTGGGACAAATAATGGACAGTATTGCTTTGTGACACGCAAAATGAGGATTTTAAATTTATGTAGTATTTTAATTTTAATAAAAACCAGAGGACCCCCCTAATTTATATTTTTGTGCTTTATGGGGGGTCCCTTAAGGCTTATAGGAGGTCCGGGACCCCCCCAGACCCCCTTCAATTCGAACACTGATTGTAGCAAAAAGCAATGCTAATATCAAGCCAATTGCACTGAACGAGCAAAGCAATGTAAAGTCTGTCACCGGGACAGCAAGTAGACTTTTAAATCTGAAATAATGAGTGGATTAAGCTTTTTAAATCGGCAAGAGAGAAATAGAAAGATAGAGCAGAAGCAGTAAAAGTGCCTATCTAATAGAAATTATTACCATTATAACATCAGTCATAACATCAGTCACATTTATAATCTATAGACCTGCACTGTCTATTAATATACTATACATAGTATTGTATTATATTGAGTTTGATAAAAGGGGTCTAATTGCTTCATATATGCAGTGCAAAAACAGTAAGTGTTTTCGTGGTGCTTTGACAAACAGTGTCAGCTTTGTTAATGGCAAAGAAAGTTTAGGGTGGTTAGATTGATGAAATATAATGTGAAATTAATATTAATTTTCAATGAATCAAAGTATTGTGTTGTGTCACACATTATTAGTTCTACGTCACATGTTATATAGACCATTATTTGTCAGGGGGTAATAATTGCTCTTTTCACCGGCTACCACCACCAAGTACATTTCAGATCTGTGGGAAACACTGCACATTTAAGAAAACAAGGCGGCATGTGGTTTAAAAGATGGCAAGTAAAATAAAAAGCATATCTGTATGCAATACAGTTTCATTATTGTTCATTATTATCCAGAGCGCCTTAATATAACTTGAAAAAAATATGTGCGACCAAATCATATTTTGCGCCAGTAACTGAAAAAGTTGGTAGCGCAAGTGCCACCAGTGGAAAAGGTTAGTGTAGTTCCCTGTTCATGCATCTTTTATGTATTGTATTGTAGGCTATTCATCGAGATGGGTATCGCATCGACCTCAGTTATGAAGATTTACATCTGTAATATTTATGTTTTTGGCAGACACCTTTAACTAAAGCAACTTACAGGGCCTTCAAAGTTAACATTTTTCATGTGCATGGGAATGAACCCAAAACCTTTTGTGCTGCTAATGCAATGCTCTATCAGAAACACATTACAAAGTTTACATCTGTAATTCAATAATTAAATGTGTGGCACTGACTGTGGTAACTTCGGATATCCTGTGGTCATCAAATTGCCGATTTTCTCAACTCCATAGAAACACGCAGGATGCTCTTTGGAATTTTTTTATCATGTTAGCATGACTTAGAACATGCATACTGAGGAAAAATGTATACCCTGTAATGCAATGTAAGTTCCTTTGCATAAAAGCATCTGCTAAATGCATAAATGTCATTATAGCAAATGTCTTACGCTAACTGCTAACCCAGATATTGTCTTTACTTAAACAATGAGGTAAACATCACTTAATATTTAGATTTTTTGACATAATACTTAAAATTCTTAGTTCATTTAACTTTTAAGCGTATATAATTAATTGAACTAAAACAAATTAAATTAACTTGCATTAAACTGATCAGTTCATGATAGGAACTGTAACTATTTAGTTACAGAATTAAGAATTAAGTTAGTTATTAAGTTAAAGTCAGTCATACATTTTGTGTTATAATACTATTTATAACACTAAAAGTCATTTTAAACTAATTAAAAATAAAAAAAACTTTGAACTTAGTTAAGCGGAGATGTTGGACAGAGCAATTGATATTACTAGATATTTCAAGTTAAATATTTTATTGAAATTTTAGATTAAATGTTCTCTTTTTTTAGTTCACATTACTTCATTTTTTTATGTCAACAACTTTTCAAATTCAACTTAAAGTTCAGGTTTCCAGTGCAAATGAACCCTCAGACATACCTTTATTTAAAACTACCAAATTAACCAAATAACAGATTGCAATTGTAAAGAGTGCATTAAATGCTCATAATTATCAGTTAATATTTAAGCATTTATAGATGACATGTAACATAATCTATATAAGTCTCTGTCAACAGACTGAACTCAATGAGGCATTGCATTGACAGACCTCATCGCTTTTCTGCAGTCTGGGTGTGAAATAAACCTACTGTACTGTACGCTCACCCGTTCACCCTCCTCCCTTCTGCCAACCTTTCCTCTCTGCAGCAGAATACATTTTTTTGAAATGACCAAAGTTGACATCTTGGTAAAAAGATGTGCTGTGTTTTCTCTGTTCCTCAGCCTAGTTATGTCCGAGTAAGACCACAGCACAGTACATTGCGTTAAGCAGGCACATCCACCGAGAGTCACCAATCTCACGCTGCTTAAACAGCCGTGACCCTGTCTGGCCAGATGGCAGATGGGTGATGAGGCAGACTCGGACCTTCAGTACCTCTGTTGCTATGAGGCTTGGACACTTCTCTTCAGGTATGTACTGGGTCTTTTGTTCGGCGAATGAAACGGGACAAGCTTTCAAAGCCCGCTGGCAGTGCAGAGCGGAGACGGGAGACACTTCCAGTACCAGCATATGCCTCCGGAAGCCTGCGGTTAATCCGTAGTCTGCTGACATACTGGAAGTGCAGAATCCTGACGTTCCGCTGGGAAATGTGAAAGTGGATCCAATTGGATGATAATGATATGCAGGGCGTGAGAACGTCTTTGATGATTTTCTCACAGTACAGCACAGGTTCTTGTTACAGGCCTGAAGTTGCAGCAGATAGGAGGACTCTTGCTCAGAGAGTGAGGAAATTAGTCCGAAAAGTGTCAAACACTGTTCGTTTAATGAGACCGCAGTAGAGAAGTCATGTCCGTCAGTCACACCAGAAGAAACTGATTTACCATAAATCTTCTGGAAGACTATGAAGGAAAATCAACTGTATATCAATTCTAAATTTTGCTGAAATGAAACCACTCACGCCAAACGCCAAACAGGCATGTGTATTTAAATCTGATGTTAATTAAACAGATACAAGAGAAACAAACACAGATGTCTCTATTGTTGATGTTCAGTGATGTTTATTGAAGTACTCAGCTAACTCGTAGTTTATCCACAGAGCGGATTTGTATAACACTACGGGTCAAGGCAAATTAAGAGAGCTGACTATTCATTACCCTGCCACCCTAAAAACAACCAGCAGTCCAAGCCCTGATTGCTCAAGTGCTAGATTTTAATTGCACTGAAAGACAAAAGAGATCCTCTTGAACAAATAGTTGTTTTTGATAAATGTAAAGCAGATGTGAGACAGCTTAACTAGAAAGTTTTTATGAAAACTTTACAGCAGATAAATAGCAGACCCACAGTCTAATGCTGCATAAACACCAAACATTAATGGTACATTCCCACACGGGTCGCCAGCGTTAACACTTCTCATTTACTTTGAATGGGTGACATCATGCGTTGCCGAACTGAATTTTGGAAATACTATATACACATTTCCTATATTTTCTGAATGTATTCTATTAAAGACACTAAGAAACAATTATATATGAATTGTGGTTTAATATCCGCTCAGTTCCAGACAGGCTAACTATTGCAGCATAAGTATATAACCCAGACGAGTTATGCAAATACTTTGTTCTGGACAAGCTAACTATTGCAGGACGTACATTTACCAGACAAATTATGTAAATGTGTTAGGACTCTGCCATAATCTTGTTGGTAATTATATCTAGTTTTGTATGGCAGGGTTCTAACAGTACAATGTTTTGTGTGGGAGAACGTGGTTTTGGTATTGTCATATTAGACCACGTTTTTCCCGTGTCTTGTGACTTCTTCCCTGCTCCCTTGTATTCTCTTGTCATTGTGTGTTATTTTTCCCCGCTCCCTTGCATTTTCCAGTCTTTGTTTTTATGTCTTGTTTAGTCTAGTGTTCTGTTCATGCATATATATATTTATATGTTTATGTGTATATATAAATATGTTTATGGTTTTGTCTTGTTGGTACTGTGGTTGTCTTGTGTTTGTATGTGTTTTACAGGTTCATGTGTGCTTCCCTCACAGGTGTTCCTGTTCAGTGTGATTGCCTCCTCTCGTCTTCCTCACCTGTTGCTTGTTATCCTCTCGTCTGATCTGTGTATTTAATCCCTGTGTGTCTAGTGTGTCTTTGCAAGTTCGTTTGTCAATATCAGTTTGTCAATGTCAGTACTGTGTATGTACTCGCCCGTTACTAGCTTTGCTAGTTTCTAGTTTAGTCTTGTTGTGTGCTTTTGAGACGTCTAGTTTGTTCATTTATTGTTTCCCTTATTCTGTGCTCTCTGCTGCCCAGGAGTCATTCTCTAGATACTGTTTCGGTGATCGCTGACTGTTATAGAGACAGAATTCTCCATCTGCCTGTTTAAGGACTGCAGTGCTATCTGCCAAGTTGTCCACTACTCTCTCCCACTGTTCGTTTGTCTGGCCGGAGCCCGAACGTGTGTGGCTTGTCTCCCCAGTGTCTGTGTGTGCTCCTCGCCCTAGCCGTCTGCCTCGGAGTGGCCTTTGCGCCCAGACGTGCCATTGTCTGTTTACATTCCTTATCTGTTAAATAAACATTTTCTGTTATCCGCACTGGGATCCATTTGCCTGTTTTCCCCCACCCTAACAGTACGAACTTGCCATAACTGGATCCCGCGGAAATGGACCTATCCTGGTCTGACTACAGAAGCTGCCAAGCGCATGTCCTGTTCGGCCTCCGGCAGAAGGGGGCCAATGTGAAGGATTTCGCTATGGACTTTTTGAGATCTGCCAAGTACTCCGGCTTCAACGAGGCAGAGTTAAAGGTAATTTTCAACAGCTGCCTCGACAAGCCCCTCACTACGGCAGAGCAAAGGACCCTGAAACCCCTGGGCTTCCCGGATACAGTGGAGTACTTGATGAACCGTGAAGAGCCAGGGGATTCTACTGACACCTCTCATCCTGTCCCTTTGCCTTCCATCCCGGAGGGCTGTGTTGTCGGGGTGATGACCCAGGAGTTCTCTGCGCCCTCCACATCGAGTCCGGTAAGCTCCGCCCCGCCAGTCAGCCTTCGGGGTAGTCGTCTGGCGAGACGGGGAAGGGGCATTCTGACCGGGGCGATCAGGCTGGGGAGGTCGTCTCTCGTCTCTCCGGCGCCGGAGACTACGCCCGATCCCAAGTCCAGACCTCTGTCACCTATCCTAGGGGGTCGTGTTGTCGGGATGGTAGTCCAGGAGAACTCTGCGCCCTCCAAATCGAGTCCGGTAAGCTCCGCCCCGCAAGTCAGCCTTCGGGGCAAACGAGAGCGAAGAGTGTCATGGGAATCTGCATCGGAAGGGTCTTCTACCGAGCCTATCGTTCCCACCACACCACCTCCTGCCATCGCTCTCACTGCACCGCGCCCAAAGAAGAAGAAGAGGAAGAAGGGCTCCTCCGCTCTTCAGCCAGCTGCCACCCCTCAGTCCGCTGAGAAGCAGCAGCCTCTGCCTTCGCCGGTGCAGCCTCAGCCAGGGTCTATCCAGCCTGTGTTGTCTCCGCAGCCGCCCGCTGCGCTCCCTGTCAGTGACCCTGTGTCGTCTCCGCAGCCGTCCGCTGCGCTCCCTGTCATTGATCCTGTGTCGTCTCTGCAGCCGCCCGCTGCACCCCCCGTCATTGATCCTGTGTCGTCTCTGCAGCCGCCCGCTGCACCCCCCGTCATTGTCCCTGCCTTGTCTCCGCTGCCGTCCGCAGCCTCCCCTGTCATGATTCCTGTCTCGCCTCCGCAGCCGTCCGCTGCGCCCCCTGTCATTGTCACTGTCTCCATGTCGTCTCCGCCGCCGGACGCGGCGCCCCCCGTCATGGTTCCTGTCTCGTCTCCGCAGCCGCCCGCTGCGCCCCCTGTCACTGTCTCCATGTCGTCTCCGCTGCCGGACGCAGCGCCCCCTGTCATGTTTCCTGTTTCCCCTCAGCCTTTAAACCCTGACCTTGTTGTTCCTGCCTTGCCCCAAGCTGTTTCCTCCCCACGAAACCCTGTTAGGCCTGCCCGGCCTCCACGCACCCAACCCTCAGCTACTCCCCGGGGTCAGAGGTCTCGTCCTGTACCCAGTCCCATCCCTCCTCCTGTGAACGTTGCTGTTCCCCCGCCCCCCCTCCCTTGTTTGTTGTTCTTGTTGTCCCACCCGAACCCTCTAGTTGTTCTGTCTTGTCTTCCCTTAATGGTGTTTGTCATGTTTTCGTGGGTGTTGTCCAGTGTCCAATCTGTCTTGTCCTGTGTCTCTCCTTGAGGGCCGCCAGGGGGCGTCCCTTGAGGGGAGGGTCCTGTTAGGACTCTGCCATAATCTTGTTGGTAATTATATCTAGTTTTGTATGGCAGGGTTCTAACAGTACAATGTTTTGTGTGGGAGAACGTGGTTTTGGTATTGTCATATTAGACCACGTTTTTCCCGTGTCTTGTGACTTCTTCCCTGCTCCCTTGTATTCTCTTGTCATTGTGTGTTATTTTTCCCCGCTCCCTTGCATTTTCCAGTCTTTGTTTTTATGTCTTGTTTAGTCTAGTGTTCTGTTCATGCATATATATATTTATATGTTTATGTGTATATATAAATATGTTTATGGTTTTGTCTTGTTGGTACTGTGGTTGTCTTGTGTTTGTATGTGTTTTACAGGTTCACGTGTGCTTCCCTCACAGGTGTTCCTGTTCAGTGTGATTGCCTCCTCTCGTCTTCCTCACCTGTTGCTTGTTATCCTCTCGTCTGATCTGTGTATTTAATCCCTGTGTGTCTAGTGTGTCTTTGCAAGTTCGTTTGTCAATATCAGTTTGTCAATGTCAGTACTGTGTATGTACTCGCCCGTTACTAGCTTTGCTAGTTTCTAGTTTAGTCTTGTTGTGTGCTTTTGAGACGTCTAGTTTGTTCATTTATTGTTTCCCTTATTCTGTGCTCTCTGCTGCCCAGGAGTCATTCTCTAGATACTGTTTCGGTGATCGCTGACTGTTATAGAGACAGAATTCTCCATCTGCCTGTTTAAGGACTGCAGTGCTATCTGCCAAGTTGTCCACTACTCTCTCCCACTGTTCGTTTGTCTGGCCGGAGCCCGAACGTGTGTGGCTTGTCTCCCCAGTGTCTGTGTGTGCTCCTCGCCCTAGCCGTCTGCCTCGGAGTGGCCTTTGCGCCCAGACGTGCCATTGTCTGTTTACATTCCTTATCTGTTAAATAAACATTTTCTGTTATCCGCACTGGGATCCATTTGCCTGTTTTCCCCCACCCTAACAAAATGCTTTGCTAAAGATAAATGTATTAAATGTTTAGACTTAAATTGATCGACTTTGCATTGACTTTGTATCTACTCGCACAAACTGTTGAATCACATTTGGTGTGTACGGCCCACACTGTAAAAAGGGAAAAGTTGGTAAACTTGGTAACAACTTAATTTTTTCTTCTACAGTGAAACTAAAGTGACATTTCAAGTTGAAAGAACATACATTTTTTATGTGTAACCAATTGAAATAATTTTTTTAGGTTGATCCAACTTTTCACTTTTTCAGTGCATAAGACTATGTTTACAAGACAACAATGTAGTAAAAAATATAAACGGAAAGAACAGAAAGTCAAACCGAACCTCTTGACGTTTAACAGAGTCCTGAAGGCTTTGAGACGTTGTGGCGCTCTGAGAAAATCCCAGGCCTTTCTGGTCATCAGTGAGATGAAGACTCTGTCCATGGTGCCTAGTTTGGCCTCCTACAATCATGCTGAGCATTTAAGAATGCAATTTTGCTGAGCATCTCTGTGAAAAACGTCTCTGTGTAGGAAATGGCACTCCATCTGAAAGCAGGTGATGGCGATATACTACTAATCACGAAACCGCCTTTCGCAAGCGATTTATCGCCCACCCCTACCTATAGACTGAAAACACATAAGCATAAAGTCACTGTTATCACAGATTTACATTCACATAGTTTACATAGAGAAGACATGCCATCGTTACAAAAAACATGTACATTGAAAACCAAAAGTTTATTCTTTCAGGACCAGGCTTCAGGTAGTCTTGAATGAGATACAAAAGATTGTATGACAGCTTCTCTCAAAGCAAAACTAAACTGAAACACAGTTGCTTGAGTCCCTGAGGCAAATCCTGACACGCTAACCAAATATTCAGCTAGCATTCAGTCAAAGCTCGGTTCAGAAAGACATTACGCATGGTACTCTGAAACTATCTTTCTGTTTTTGCCATTTATGATGAAGTTCACAGGCTGGCGATTAGACACAAAGACCGTGTCAGAGTTTTCTCTTATCTCAGTGTGAAAAAAGACTCACTCATGCTCCTTGCCAGCCAAATGCCATCGCATAATTTCTCTAAGCTGCTTGGCACCGGCTCAGCAACTTGGCTCTCTTTTAAAGAGGCGAGTTTATCTAATGAGCTCATTAGAAGCAGGTGTTACATACCTGTCCATCTGCCGGCGAGGGTCACTTTCAACAGAGGACCCTGCGGCCAACACAGCGACCCGATCCGCAAACACAAAGACCTGACCCGCCTCCCTCGCCGCTCGCAACATTTACTGAGATTAAACTCACGACCACCCCAATTTACCAAGATTAAACTCTGGAAAAGCCCTCGCTAGGATTCACTTAGAGCCTGAAGCCTGTTAAAGTCTAGTAAAAAAAGGTTTCACTACTGTTAGATGTGAATCTGGAGTAGTTGGGGTTCTGGACGTTCACCAGACGAACAATCTAAGTGTGGTGTCAGATGTTCTTTTAACAAGCCTGTATTTCCAGAAGCCAGACCAAAAAATCCTTCACCAGCACATAAAGGCTTATTTTTAAAAACTCAAAGAGTTTATATTACAGAAACATCCTTGAAGATTAAACCTTGTGGACTACAGGCCACGACGATGATGACACATTTGTCATGTGCCAGCTGTGATTCTTCCTGGGGTGTATGGATAGTCACAAAGTAAACAGACAGTTTTAATGACACATCCTTACACTTGTGCTGGACTGTGTCGCAGCATTTGATTGGTCAGATCTGCTTGTTTGCACAGACTGTCATCATTTACTCACCCTCTTGTCGGTCCGAATCATACAGATTTTATTTTTATCTGTAGAAAAGATAAATTTAGCGCAACATCGACAGAACCGTCTTCCTTATAATAAAAGGCCAAGACTAAAATTTCAGTCACCAAATCTAATTCAACATCAGTGCATATAAATATGCCATGTCAAGACCCAATACATGATCCAATCTTAATCCAATCACAAGATGACGAATTTGTATTAAAAATCCCAAAAATGAGTCGAAATGAAACAGAAATAGCGATTGTTTTATTTTGCCAGTGGTGATGTATATCCGAGTAAAACGGTTTCTGAAATGAATAAATGTAGGGCAGGACTTCAACTCGTCCATTGATAATTGATTGGATTGTTTGATTGGGTCATGTTGTTATTTGATAATCGCTGCAATCTTTTCCCGAACCCATCCATCCGCCATATGACCAGCCTGATTTCACGAGAATTTTTACATATTTTACGAGTTGACTAATTCGTATGAATTCATATAAAGTTAATCGTGCAAAAACATATGATTCTCATGAAAAAAAAACCCTAACCTCATACCTAACCCCAACGCCACAGGGGTCAAGGCAAATGACCGTACGAATGTGGTCATTTGAATAAATACGAATTAGCCAACTCGTAAATAAGTACAAATTCTTGTGAGATAGCGTTGATATGACTGGACATAAAGAGAGATGGTTTCAAGGAGGGAAGGAGATTTTTAAAAAGAATAAAGCTCACAGATAAGTCATTTGTAAAAAATTCCACAATCTAACAATTTTTTCATTTCCATTTCATACGGACATTATAAACTTTTTAATATGATGATAATAACATATGATGAAATAAGGAAATTCTCCTTAAGCTGTCTACAAAAATAATATTCATAAAGATTCAAAATGACATAATGGTGAGAAAATGATTTTCACCTGAACTTTTCCTTTAAGGAGTGAGTTAGTCATGGCAAAGGCTTAGGGCATCATTCTGCCTACTGTATGTCACATCTTTACCTTGTCAATTTTAAATCATGAGATCCTTGTTTCTTTCTCTCTCTTCTAGTTGACACATCATTGAGCTCATAAGAACTGCTACAGTTTGTTATTTGCTATTGTTTTTAATGCGTTTAAACCTCTGAGGCTGTGGAGACCTCTGATCTGGGTTGATTTGTCATCATGTTTTTTTGTCTGTGACAGAGGAGCAGAATATTCAATGAAAATACAGCACATTCAACATGCACAGAAGAGGAGACTGCTGTCAGATGCTTCTGTTGAGAACAGAAAAACATTTCTGTGCTGAGAAACACACTTTTAGAGGCTTTGTATCAGTATTTGTTCCCAACAAAGGCATAGAAGACATTGTTTGTACAGAAAAGCTGTCATTTACATTTACAATGAACAGTGGCCAGTGATTGTTTGGGCATTTCGTTGCATGTGCTGTCTGAATTCCTGTATTACTAACAGAAGTATGTATTGTAAAACAGGCCAAACACAGCCAGAGTGCCACATTCATGATTTTGTGTGCCTTAACCACGAAAGCATTACCATAAGATGTGGAGATGGAGGTGTCACCGGCCAGGGGCTGGCTACTAGTTGTATAAACCACGCCCCTTCTAAACTTCCACCTCGAGGAGGTCCCCAAAACCAACCCAATGACCAGACAACAACGAGCACAAGTAAGTTTAAAATGTTCTTTATTGAATTAAATAATTAAAATATAGGGGGGACTGGGAAAGGGGAAATTAAAACTAATTTCGGGTTCTGTCCTCCAGGGGGGGGCCACGGCCCAATGAATGACTAAGGGTGGGGGGTCGTACGTGGGGGAACGGGCTCCTGCCTCGGGCTCCCTCTACTCGTGGCGCGCTCCTCTTCCTTCCTGGAGGCAGAATAAAAACACAATGAGTGCTGGTATGGGTCTTTCTTTGTTGGCGTACCTTGACTCGGCGCACGGCGGTGCACCGCCTACTTTCCACAAGTCCTTGCTCGTTGACTCACTCGCCTTCCTTATTCTCTCTCTCTTCGCAGGTTCCAACTAGGACACGAGGGCACAGTGAGTCGACTCCCCGACGTTCGCTCGCCTCTGCGCTGGTTACAGCTTCTAGATGGATATGGCCCTCTCCACGATTCAATATTTCCGTGTTCACGTTAGCTCTCTTTCTCTCCACAGACGGCTGCTGGGATACAGGGACACAATGAATCGTTCTCAAGACGTTGGCTCACCTCTGCGCTGGTTACAGCTTCTAGGTAGGTATGACTCTCTCCACAACTCAATATCTCAGCGCTCACGTTGGCTCTCTTTCTCTCCACAGATGGCTGCTAGGATACAGGGACACAATGAATCGTTCTCAAGACGTTTGCTCACCTCTGCGCTGATTACAGCTTCTAGGTAGGTATGGCTCGCTCCACAACTCAATATCTCAGTGTTCACGTTGGCTCTCTTTCTCTCCACCGATGGCTGCTAGGACACAGGGACACAATGAATCGTTCTCAAGACATTTGCTCACCTCTGCGCTGATTACAGCTTCTAGGTAGGTATGGCTCTTTCCACAACCCAATATCTCAGTGTTCACGTTGGCTCTCTTTCTCTCCACAGATGACTCTGCGCTGGTTTCAGCTTCCAGGTAGGTATGGCTCTCTCCACAACTCAATATCTCAGTGTTCACGTTGGCTCTCTTTCTCTCCACCGATGGCTGCTAGGACACAGGGACACAATGAATCGTTCTCAAGACATTTGCTCACCTCTACGCTGATTACAGCTTCTAGGTAGATATGGCTCTCTCCACACTCAATATCTCAGTGTTCACGTTGGCTCTCTTCCTCTCCACAGATGACTCTGCAATGGTTTGTAATGGAAACGCCGGGGGCCAAGACCCTCTCGGCGAACTCGTTGATGAACAGAGGGGCAAGGAAAACCACGCCGGCACACCGGGTCGAACGCTGCCCGTTCCTCGAGACCCGTTGGTCAATCGAAGACTGGACCGGGGCGCCCTTTCGTTGAGACCTCGGGCCAGCGGACCTCTCCTGCCTCTACTCTGTGAGGATGAAAGAACACGAGTAAGATAACAATGATGGATGCAGTACTCACACACACTGCTACTCGCACAGTTCTCCGCCGCCACTCTGTAATTCTGTGGAATTGAAAGCACACTACAGCAGTATTATACAGATTTTTCCTAGCGCCGTTCTTTCCTCTTCACCGTCCCGGGACGAGTGACTGGAAACGGGATTACGTCAAACAAGACACAGCACTCACACTGCAATACACGGCATTACACAGCACCACTTCAAGTGAAAGTTTCCAAAAGACTCACCCCACCACGCTCAGTGCACAACAATAGACACCCGTCCTCTTCCACGTCGCTCTGGGCGAGAATAGGGAGATGGTAGATGGCCTAGCGTTTGTTTGTTATCGTTGCTGTAGCTGCTTTCCCACGGAAACCTTTGGCTCACCCACCACGCTGGTACAGGGGTAGGGCCACTCGATCTCTCTTAAGAACACTCAAGCAATGAATCAATCCAATATATATATATATATAAACACTCACTTCAAGGGTTTTGGTTACTCACGATCTCTGTCTTTCTTCGTCCTAGGTTGTCTTCATGCAAATAGTGACTCAAGCATCTAGACAGGGTGCTTTCCAGCCGCAAACACCACTTTTCCCACAGATATATATACTCACAGCGGTAAGTTTTCCTCTCTTTCCGTTTCTCTCAACCAGTGTCAGTGTCCGTCTAGTACTTCACCTATAAGGTCTTCGATGTCCTCATTTCCATCGATCTATAATCCACACATGGAGAGAGAGCAATACAACGATCCGAATATAGCGTATTAGGCGAGCTCAACTCAGCACTACAATACACACCAACACATCAGTGGATAACATCAGCCAAGACTATGACTTAACTTGTCCTTAAATACTCCCCTGGGTGTTGTTCTCCTCCAATCGCCCGGCGCTCCTCTTAATAGTTCCCAGCTGTGTGTAGTTTAGCTGATTACAGCGTTCGCGACGCCACCGGATGTCCGGTGTTTGCTCTTACCGGCCCGGGCGGAAACATCCGGGCGGAACCAAAACTTCCCAATTTTTGGTTCCGCCTAAAAGATCGTCACTCCTGTGACAGAGGCAAACCACTGCAACTGGCCAAACTTAGTTTAAAACAAGGTGTGTTCGACTTCATGCAGTGCTCCGATTAGAAATTTTGTCTGACTTGCACTGGCACTGAAGGCATGTGACATATGGTTTTAAATGGAGACTTTTTTCATGTTTAGGTGCTATAATTGGGTCCCCTGTGCTTCTATCAAACTTAGAAAATGTGATAACCCCAGTAACTTAGTTTTTGTAAACCATTCTCTGCAAGCATGTGAAAAAATAGCTAATAGAAGTTGGTCTCCCCTTGTGATGTAAGAAGGGGATCTTATTAAAATAACACCGCCCCTTAATCTGCACTATCCAACCACGGCACTGACATTTAGTGCACAGAGAGAGAGAGAGAAAATAATTGACAGCACAATTGAGTTTCAATTTCAACAAACCACCATTATGTTGATCAGTGTTTGCTTTTTTTCAGCTCATTTGCATTTTAAAGGACACACCCAAAAATGGCACATTTGTTAATTTTACCATGTTATAATAAATTATCTGTGGGGTATTTTGAGTTAAAACTTCACATATGTCCTCTTGTAGTCTTGTGAAATGTCCTCTTTAAAGTACCGTGAGAGCGTTTCAAGAGCAGCCTCTCCAGCGTTCTGATGATGACACAGCTCTTAGTGATTGGTCACCTCACTGATGACAACGATCACATGTGTTTCTTGCTTAATCCAACCTTCAGTTCCACTGCTAAACATTAAAAATTCATGTTTTTATAACAGGTAAAACTCATTAATATAACCATAATATATGTCATGTAATAAAAAAAACATCAACCAAACTTTATTGGTATTTTAATGATGTAGGCTTATGTTTCTCGTTATTTTTATCCATACAGTATAAGCAGCAACTAAAATATTCAATATAAAGTGTTTCTGGTTGCAACTTTTTATGAAGAGGTTTGTTTTTGACAAATTCACCATCTTATTCACTTCATTCGTGATTAAAACAAGGAAACGTGGCACACACGTCACTACGGCAAGCAGCAGGTGTTCGACTTGACGGCTCCGTCTTTAACTCCTCCCTTGATTGCAAGCGGCAAACCTCGCCGATCGGTCCTCGAAAACATATATTAGTTCCTGTAGCACAAGCAATAGAGCATTATGGGTTTAACTCTCAGCGAAATTACAGACTGATGAAATGTATACATTGAAAGCAATCGGATAAGCGTCTGGAAAAATGCACATCTAAAACCTGAACTATAAACACCTGAGCTAACTTTCTAAAATACAACAGGCCATTAAAAATCTGCTCGATCATGGGATCGGTTTTAGATGAATTACTGCTAAGATAAGACACATGCTGTTAAGTTGAAATACAGTTGTGTAAACAGCGATGCATCTGCTTTCCCTTACCGTTTATCTTGTCCTTTCAGAGGTGTGACCAAACAGTAAAACAAACTGAAGTGAGTTGTACAGTACAGTGCCAAAACCTGCACCCAGGTCAGTTTCAAGTCAGCTTTTTAATCATCCACCGATGACGTGCCACCAAGATCATTGGCTCTGGATCATATTGTGGGCAATGCCGTGTGTGGTTTATTGATATCTATAAATCAATGTCTGCTTAAATAACCCTGGGAACGACCTCAGAAAGTAGATTTTTTTAAATTACCAGTCATTAATTTCATTAGTAGTGAGTTATGAATCAGGCGAGATGTAAAGGATCCTTTATAAATGCAACATTTTTTTGGTGGATGGTGATATTGGAGGGTTGTTAGAAAGTGAGATAGACAGAGATGATGTGCAGAACATTTATAGGATAGCAGTGGACATGCATCAGGCAAATCTGTGGTGCTCCTCTCCATTATATCTGCACTGCCGACACGCTCGAGGGTTTGCCTGAAGACTGTGGACTCTGGGTGGACCTTTAGAGGAAACATTTTGCCCAAGCACTGTATAGGCCAGACCGCTGGACTTCTGCTTCCTGGCCAAACTCTTTTCTGGAGCTCTGCCTCTGGCTGTAGTGGACACAGAATAAACCCTGGCTCTTAATTATCACAGGGATAGACTTTCTCCATCTTCTCTTTCTCTCCAGTATGATAAACACCTCGGGTTACTGGGTCATTATGTTATGTGATTAATTGCAGAACTTGTTTATAAAAGGATGAGATGATAATTGTCTTATGTGGTCATGTATGAAATTCCCAATTTGCTAACTCATTGACGTTCTCATCCATTAAAATTACCAAGCATGTGGAGCTTCATTTTATAAACCTAACAAGATAAACCGTAGAGACAACAATATTAAAAATGCATGCAACCGCGTGCAAAATAAAACCTTTTATGAAAAACTGAGATATTTGGGAGTGATTTGTCTTCTCATACCTTTAAAGCCCATTGTGCTATAATAGGAGTTTATGAAGTAACTCATCTTATTCTAAAATAAGAAGCATGAGCATATTGACTAACACCTTTCTGTTCTGTGCCATATGGTAAAATATGCGGTCATTTAGCTCGTAACGGAGATGGATAAGAGTATTACATCTTTACAGGATCTAAACATTTCCCGGCAGAATCCTCTTTGTTCTGTCCTGTCTTCATATATTAACTTCATCAATGACAGTCAAGTGCTGATCACACCCTAGCATAACTAATTAATGCATTTGGCATTTAATCATTATTTATTCCTTTGACATAAATCCTTGTTCATTGTAATCTATTACAAAGAGAAAATCAATAATGTACTAAAATGAATGGTTTGAAGGCACCGGAGGCGAGCAGCTACACTTTGCGGCTTTATTCGTATACAAAAGGAAAGTCACGTCAAACTTTTAAAAGGCTCCTTTTCTACCCGACAAGGTGATTGAATTTGTTTTGTTTGATCTCTTCTGGCATTTTTTTGTGTTCTTACACTTAATCCCTCGAGTGCAGATGTTGTCAACTCGATTAAAGCTCACGCTGTGAGTGACTACTCTTGGCTCTTCAGCGTTTCTCTGATAACTATCCGTTCATACAGACAGACAGATTTCAGCCACAAGGCTTCAACAGATTAACTATGTGTGTGATTGTGCAAAGAGGAAATGTTGGATTAAGGAAAGAAAAAGATCCCACAAAGACACAGATGCATTTGTACACAGAGAAATTATATTGTTTATAGACGGTTTCAGCAGTAACAACATAATCAAACAGCTTTCATAGAACAAACTTAACTTCCGGGAAACTCCACAAAGAATCAATAACAACAGAGTCATTTTTCAGTGGTTTATTTCTGATAACAAGCTAAATAAACAACAAGTATTATCTTAGTTCATACAGTATTTTATGGCTAAAGCATATCCAAAACTACACTGAGCTAACATTACTGTGTAGAATTAATGTATAAAATCTTAACTACAGATCGGATGCCAAACCTCCGTTCTGCTTGATCCATGATCACCATCTTCCCTCGTTTTTAGGAAACCAAAATATTTGTTATTTTCGACGAGGTATTTGTTTCCAGTTCAAGTTTAGCCACTAACCAGACCATTAAGCAAAGACTAGAAGTTAAAGGCGGGGTGCATGATTTTTGAGAAACGCTTTGGAAAAGGGAGTTGGACCGAGTACCAAAACACACTTGTAGCCAATCAGCTGTAAGGGGCGTGTCTACTAAACAACATCGTTGCGTATGTGTGGGGTGGGTCTATCAAAAGAAGGTCCAGATTCTATTGGAGTAGGGGCGTGTTTGTTTAGGTGATTTCAAATGTCAAAATTGGCTTTCAGAGATCATGCACCCTGCATTTAAGTTCAGTCCAGACGCGTAACAACAACAACTCACATGTGTCCAATGAAACTGTCTATATAAAGAGAGTCAAGAGGGATTTTGTCTTTTTTTATTATTGATAAAGTAGTTTGAGGCTATGTCCACACGAAGCCGGTGCATTCCCTATCCGATCATTTTTTCCCTTGCTCTAAAAAAATAATCCGTAAACACGAAACCACTGAAACCGACTGAAAGCGGTGTAGTATATATGCCGGACCAGTACGGGGCGCTGTAATTCTGCCACAGATATACACTATACACGGAGAAGAAGACTTTGAGCATGCGCATAACCAACGTATGGTGTTGTCCATTATCGCTTGTTGGTCACCACAATTGCATAGAAGCAATAGATTTTGCTGTAATAAAGCTAGTAGGCTTTAGTAGCTTCTGTAGCACGAACACAATCACGTAGTCCGCCGTTATTGTTGTTGCTGTTAGGTGTGACGCTTCCGACACGTGATGTGATGACGTTTTCGCTTCACAAAATATACGTATTGGCTGTACAGACAAAACCGCAAGGGTGTCGGTTTCAGATTTATCCACTTTAGGACCCGGTTTCAAAAAATAGCGGATTCAGTCTCCCAAAACGCCGGATCCGTGTGGATGATACGCCAATACGATAACAAATTTATACGTATACAGTGATACGCGTCTCCGTGTGGACAGCCCCTGAATTGACTTGCAAACCAAGTTGTTTTAACTTCATGCTTTTGTTTTGTTTTACACACACATTTAAAAATACAATAGAGAATGGTCTACTGAGTTGTCAACATGGTGAGGCAGAATATCTAATTTTGTTGAGAAAATATTTTGGTATAATGAGTCTAGTTTAATTGACCCTTTCCATTGCCTTAAAATTAAAAAATAAAATCAATAATTGTTAGTATCATTTTTAGTATTGATTTACAATGACAAACAACACAAAATAAGAATTCTCAGTGACCTCCTATGGGATTAATGATTTTCAGCAATAATTGATGGCTTTACTCAAGAGGGCTGCTGGTTATTAAATGTGTAAAATCAGCAGAGCATCTCAAATTTCTCAGGTTAATGAATCATTTCTTGTACTGAGTCACTGTGTCAAAATTATTTATAAGACCCACTGACATCCGCTTAGGGAATTCAGACCCAATTACAGGGGTTTGTTTGCAGTGGCGGCCGGTGACAATGACGCACAATGCGAAGCTCATCACAACATGTGTGTGCTCGTCATGTCTAAATATGTGTTCGGTGCGTCATGTGAACCTATGTGCATCATACATCATGTCAAAATACGAGCCTGCTGCAGACGCTTCAAAGGGGATACTCCCTTAAGGTCGCCATGATTTCACCATGTAAGATGTGATCCTGGATCAACATTTTTTGTCAGGTCAATATCATGTGACATTATAGTATAAGGCTACATACACTGCAGCGCAACGTGTTTTTTGCTAGTTTCAGCCCGGCGGAATTATGATTTTCACGTTCAGCGCCAAGCTGTTTAAATAGCAAATGCATTTGCACCCATTTTTGCGCCCATTATCGTTCTGGTCTTCTTCCTCTGCTTACAGTTTTTCTGCTTACAAATTCCACCCTCAAAGTAAGGATTCCACCAAGGCGTGAGCGCGACTTGCTTTTAAAGGGGATAAGAGATGAGACTCTCATTGATTTATTGCACGTTACGCCCAAAACACACCCATTACTCATTACGAGAATAGGAACAACCATTTTAGACTGTGTGCCAGGCGCATAGACCATTTTCCCCATGGTTAAAATAGCAAAAGTGGATTCAGACATGCTGTAAATGCACTTGTGCTGTGCACTTTAGACATGGGCTTAGATTGTTAAAATAGCACCCTTAGTGTTAAGTTGGTGTCTTGCGAGTGAATATGAGCATCTCTTTTATCATAAACTCTTTCGGCGCGTGTGCAGCAGGTACGTATTTTGACATGACGCATGATGCACATAGAATCACATGATGCACTGAACACATATTTTGACACGTTGAGCCACGCACGTGACACTCCAAACACATCATTTGTGCCCCTTGGACGAGAAGTCTCTGGCCGCAACTGTTTGTTTGTTTTCTCTATAAACAAATCACAGAAATGATCAAGTTGCAGAATAATGGCCTCCTTAAGTGCAAAGAGCTCTCATAAAAATCACAGGGCAATATGTGTGCTAGTATCTGCATTTCACTGCGCCCTGTGTGTGCGATTCAGTGCCAGGGCCAAAGCTTTCCA